>NC_044361.1:19231787-19469287 GCF_007364275.1 Archocentrus centrarchus
TAAACTGGAAAAGTGGAGGACAAAAGAAGAAGTGGCAGGCTTAAAAACTCTAGAGCTGATGAACAGTCTCTGAAAGTCATGTCCTTAAGAAATAGGAAATAATCCAACAAAAACCTGACATAGAACCTCAGAGATGCATCAGTTGATCCATCTACTGTTCACTGAAGCCTCATCAGAAATGGTCTCAGTGGAAGGGGTGGCTGTCAAGAAGCCAAGAACTGGACTGAAAATCAGTGGCAACGGGTGGGCAACAAGATGGCGCCCACTGTGGCAGATGTCTGTGTACACTACTCCTATAACCCGCAGGGTTTTTTTCTTATCATTTAAGTACTATTAGTATTTTTAAATGTAGAGAACACATTCACGCTGGTAACATATACAGCAGAGAGATGCAACTAGAGAGCGGTAAAACCACCAGTAAAGCTTCAGACTTCGATTTTAGCCTGTCTGACTTGGACTACTTACTGCAAAAGGATATGCACGAACGTTGCGCCACAGCACCACATCCGGTGAACATCACAGCCGAGAGAGAGCACGACCAAAGAGAGGAAAGCAAGGTGGGCTACATAGGCTAAAAGCTAGAGGCCACCGCTACCTAACCTAATATTAGTCAATGTACGCTCACTTGAAAACAAGGTGGATGAGCTCAGGACCATGATCACAATGCAATAAGAAATCAGAGAATGCTATGCCTTTATTTTCTCAGAGACCTGGCTATCAAACTGCGTGCCTGACTCGGTGGTGCAGCTGCAAACACGTGCACCCCGAGTGCATGCAAAATGGCAGCATCAGGGGAGAACATCAACCACAGGTGGTGTACAGACGTGAGAGTGGTTAGCAAACCACTGCTTGCCAGATGCTGAACTGTTGCTACTGAAGTGCAGACTCTTCTATTTACCGAGGGAATTTACTTCTACTTGCTGTTTATGCCACATGCAAATCGAAAGTCCACACTTGGGCTACCACATGATGTCATCAGTTAACAAGAGAACACAAACCAGACTTCAACCACTGCAGTTTAAGAGCTGTCTGCCCCCCACTTCGAACAATTTGACCACATCTGCCTGTTCCTCTATCCAGCATTCAGAAATGTCCTTAAGCAAGCACCCCCAGTGAGTAAACATATTAAAGTATGGAAAAAGCACATGGTGTTACAGGACTGCTTTAATAGTACTGACTGGGATGTTTTTAGCTGCAGTGCATGAGGACTGTTGACCTAGAGGAATATGTTACAGGAGTAACATCAGTACATGCACTAAGAAGATAGTGTCAACTAAACACATCAGGACATATCCCAACCAAAGCCGTGGATAAACCATGAAATTCGATCCTTTCTATGAGCCAGGTCATCTGCATTTGTCTCTGGTGATGCTGATGGATACAAAGAGGCCAGGTATGGCCTGCATCAAGGAAGCTATGAGGCAATATAGACAAAAGCTGGAGTGCTACTACAACACTGCTGACACTCGATGCATGTGGCTAGGACTGCAACATATTACGGATTATCAGACCCAGAGCACTGGGGAAATCAGCTTCCACACTTCAGTGCCAGATGAACTGAATGACTTCTATACTCTCTTTGAAACCCCCAACACTGAGACACATAGAGGTGTTTTAGCTGAGGGGGGCACACAGAGTGCACCATTCACAGTTTCATCGACAGAAGTCTGCAGAACTCTGAGGAAAAAAGCCACGCAAGCAGCTGGCCTGGACAACATCCCTGACCGGGCACCCAGGGCATGCTCAGTGGACTTAGCTGATGCCTTGGCTGACATTTTCAACATGTCCCTTACACAGGCCACAGTACCCACCTGCTTTAAAGCAACTACCATCATCCTCCTGCCCAAGAAGAACCCAGTCATCAGCCTCAATGACTACTGGCCAATTGCACTGACTCCCATCATTATGAAGTGATTTGAAAGGTTAGTCATGACTCACGTTCAGGACAACATCCCGGACACTCTAGACCCACTTCAGTTTGCCTATCGACAGAACAGGCGCACAGAGGAAATACCAGCCAAACTGGCTGAGAAACTCCAGTCACTTGGGCTGCAACTGGATCCAGAGCTTTTTGACAGGAAGGCCACAGTTTATCAGTGTTTTGTGTACATTTTGTGCGCTCATACTGCGTCCCTTCATACGCTATGGCATCACCCAGACCTCTCTTTGGCACCGAGGGGGGCAGCACATACACGCCCAGACCTCGATTCGTCCTTTAGCTACTTCTAGTGACTTTTGCGACAGCCAACAGCGAGTTTTGTTACACAAAAGTTGGCAACAGTGCCGACTGCTGATCGCCAGATTACGCACAAATATACGGGCCAGCATAGATGGAACCAGGCCAGGAACATGTAGAATAAAATCCATCATCGTTTTCTGCGGTTTACTGTGTACAGTTTCCATTTTTGGAACAATGCTTTCACTTCTTGCTGAATTTATCTCCAAGAGCTTTGGCTACTTTCCACACCTGCTGCGCCGCACTCACAGCTTGTTCCTGTCTAATATCGTCAGTAGAGTCATTTTGTGAATCAATGATGGCCTATTTTACAGGATTCAATGAGGCCTTTGAACTGATCTGCCAGACCGGAGGAAATATCACTGCAGACCCCGCAATGGTGCAATGGTGTGGATTCTTCGGCCATCGGCGGTCAGATGGCAGCGCTCAACTATTTGAAAAGCCTACGCTGGATGTTACCCCCCTCCCCCCTGTTGTATGCTCTGGAAAATGTTGATATTTATTAAACGTCCCTTACCAAAGTCGCACTAAAACATTTTGACAGATTTTTGAGAGCAGTGTACCACATAAAATTGTTTCAAGCTCAGTAAGCACAACAAGAATTCATACATAAGGTGCACCAGATTATAAGGCGCACTGCCGATTTTTCAGGAAGTTTAAGGATTTGAAGTGCGCCTTATAGCCCGAAAAATACGATAATTGGACTAATCAATGGAGGTAATGAGACAGTACAGTATATAGGAGAGAGGTGGCAGACCTGGTGGCATGGTGGAAAGACAATAATCTTTCCTTAAATACCAGCCAGACTAAGGAAATGATTGTTGATCCAAGGAGGAGGAGGGTGCAACATACACCACTCCATATAGGAGGAGAAGTGGTGGAGAGGGTGGATACCTTCAAATTCCTGGGCATTCACATCAGTGACAATCTCTCCTGGTCACACAACATGCACCTGGTAAAGAAGTCACAGTAACATTTGTACTTTCTGAGAAGACTGAAGAAGTTTGGCACGCCAGCTTTGAGAGGAGCACCATCGAGATCATTCTCACCAATGGCCTCACAGTCTGGCTTGGGAACTGCTCTACACATGAAAGGCTCTTCAGAGGGTCGTGAAGACTGCCAGAACCATCAGTTGCCTTACTGTCACTGGAGGACATTTACCACACCAGGGTCATCAGAAGAGCACGGAACATTATAAAAGGTTCAACACACCCACAACATGGCTTCTTTACACTCCTGCCATCAGTATCGGAGTGAAATCAAGGAACAGTTTTTTTGCACAGGCCATGCAACTTGTGAACTGCCACTTCTGACATGAGGACTGACACACACATAAACAGTGCTCATGCTTTGTATTTTGGACTGCAGCTTGCACTATATGCACATGACACTTTACACGTCAGTCACGTTACACAAGACTGTTTACAATAACTCCCTGTCGTACCATTTCACAAACATACTTCATTCGCTGCAGCAGCCTCTATATGGTCTACCTCATATATCTAAGTTCTCTATTTTGTATAGTTCCTGTATAATTATTATTTATTTAATTTTTCTCACTTTTTTCTGCTCTTCTTTTTAGATTATATATATTTTCATATTCATGATTGTTGAGCTGGAGCAGAAGAAGTGCAGAATAAGAATTTCATTGTTCACTGTAACTAACTTTTTACTGCATAAATGACAATAAAACACTCTTGAATCTCTTGAATATTATGGAGTGATGAATCCAAATGTGAAATTTTCCATTAAAATTGTCATCAATGTGTACACAGAAATGTACCATCAGATATTAATCCACCATGCAATACCATCTGGAAAGCAAGTGATTGGCAACCACTTCATTTTTCAGCATGGCAATGATCCTAAACACACTGCCAATGCAGCTAAAGCACACCTGGATAGAAAAACATACAGTGGGTTGTGTAGGACTGCTTTTTTGCATTTGTACAATATTTCTAAAATTAGAAACATCCTGTCTCAGCATGGCGCTAAAAAACTAATTTATGCATTTATTACTTCTAGGCTGGACTATTGTAAATCATAATTATCAGGCTGTTCTAAAAGCTCCCTGAAAAGCCTTCAGCTGATCCAAAATGCTGCAGCCAGAGTACTGACAGGGACTAGAAAGCGAGAACTTAATTCTCCAATATTGGCTTCTCTTCATTGGATCCCTGTTAAATTCAGAATCAAATTTAAAATCCTTCTTCCTGCATGCAAGGTCTTGAATAATCAGGCCCCATCTTATCTTAAAGACCTCATAGTACCATATCACCCCATTAGAGCACTTCCCTTTCAGACTGCTGGCTTACTTGTGGTTCCTCGGATACTTAAAAATAGAATGAGAGGCAGAGCCTTCAGCTTTCAGACACTGTTCTGTGGAACCAACTCCCAGTTTGGATTCCCTCTCTGCTTTTAAGATTAGGCTTAAAACTTTCCCTTTTGATCAAACTTATATTTAGGGTGGGATCAGCTGACCCTGAAACCTCCCTTAGTTGTCCTGTCTCTCTTCCCTCACCCCCAACTGGTCACGGCAGATGACTGCCCCTCCCTGAGCCTTGTTCTGCTGGAGGTTTCTTCCTGTTAAAAGGGAGTTTTTCCTTCCCAGCGTTGCCAAGTGCTTGCTCATAGAGGGGTGTTTGGACTGTTGGGTTTTCCCTGTAATCATTGTAGGGTCTTTACCTTACAATATAAAGAGCTTTGAGGTGACTGTTGTAATAAGGCACTATATAAATACATTTGAATTGAACTATTCCTGAAGATTACTTAGAGAAATGACAGGAAAGCTGCCTAAAAGGGTTCAGGCTGTGTTCGTGCTATATTTCCATGTATGTTTGCACATTTCAATAAATCACTGCACCTTGTAAAGTATAAAAGAATGAAGGGTGGCACAAGACTTTTGCGCAGTACTGTATATCACCTGTACAGTATCTGTTTCAAAGCGGATAAAATATGTCAATAAGAGACATTTGCTTTTTCTCATGAGTATGGCATGGAGACTTTGTTTTCACAGAATTTTCATATTTTCATGTTGAATGTCTTCCAGAATAGTATGCTAATCAATGCAAACAAAGGCTAAAAATAAATAATAATGTGAACAGTATGTTCTGTCAGCTTCTAACAAGGCACATTTATACATCTCAACATTTGACAACTTAATAGTAGAAGAAAATAATACTGGATCTCTTCTTCAGTAAAAGATTTCCGCTCCTTTTCTTTTCATTCTAATGCAATTTAATGCTTCAATCAAAGGAAATGCACTCAAAACCATAAATGAATGCTTCACTCAAATACAGAGCTGCTTTTAATCAATTCATCTAACAGATGAGATGGAAGCTCTGAATGTTTTTGTTTATAGAAAAAAATCTTTTAAAGCCATATTTTCACACCATTCCTCAGTGATGATAACCTTTTATTTACCAGCCTCTTTTCTGATTCATAAAGGCACAACAGTGACAAGTGACACAAGAGATCAGTCACATTTAAAATCATAACTGAAAACTAAGACTGGACATTACAGTTACCCAAAGTATTCACTGAAAAATCTGCATTAATTTTTTAGAGATACTACCGAGTTTAATTAACATATTGCTTTGCTGAATTCTAGTATGGTGAGCCAAGACACATGGAATGGGTATATAAGTGACCACAAAATATGCACAGGTTTGAGCTTAAGTACCTAGGCTCTGACCGCCTCAGCATCCCTAAAATACACAAGCTCAGCAGCGAGCAGGAACTCGGAATAATGAAACTGGCTTTGTATACAGAAGTCTATGACAGGTAAGTAAAATTTGCAGTGAGCTCTGAGTAAAAGCTGCCATGTGGCCATTCCTTGTGTAAATCTAACTCCTCTATGAACCATTTTACAGTAAGCAGCTTATGTGGAAGATCATTATTTTATTAAAGCATATTATGACAAAAATATCTCCTTCTGAAATGGGGATAGATAAGCAGGTGATGACCATCAGTACACGCGTTGACTATAAGGTTGGCAGAGTGTAGAAAAAAGCCATGCTGACGTTCCAGTGAACTTTACTGATCTCGTTTTTAAAGAGTTAGGCAATTTGCTCACTTTCAGTTAAAAATGTAGCAGTATTACTTTTCAGACTTCACAAAGAACACAGTAAATCAAGTGAATCAATCAAATTTGCTATGTAGATAGCAAATTTTTTTGTCATCCTGATTTTGAGTGTGAATCGGGGATTCCAAGAGACAACACACTGTTATTTAAAGCTCTTGGTGCAAACTTTCTCTCTCCTCTCCACAGCAAAGAGGAGTATGTGTTGTTTTGGCTTTCTGGTAACTCTTTCTTTGTTTGTTTGTTTGTGCTTTTTTGTTTGTTTTTTGCTGACAAAGTTGCATCTAAGAATCTATATTTAGTACTGGTACTCCTATTCTTTACACACAGAGGGTCCGAGTGATCGTCCACAAATGGTGATGCTATTTGCCAGAGAATTCAATTCATCCATCCATTTTCTTCTGCTTATCTTATTTTTTTCAGCCTATCCCAACTGTCATAGGGCGAGAGGCAGGGCACACCCCGTACAGGTCGCCAGCCTGTTGCAGGGCTAACACAAAAGAAAGACAACCTTTCACACCTGAGGGCAATTAAGAATCATCAATTAACCTAACCCCACTAAAAGTGTGTTTCTCTGTACTGTGGGAGGAAATCAGAGTACATGCAAAAAAAAAAGCAAAACACATAGACACGGGGAAAACATGCAAACTCCACACAAAAAGGCCTCAGCCAAGATAGATTTGAACCTAGGACCTTTTTGCTGCGAGGCAGCAGTGCTAAGCACTGTGGTACCCTCAATTCACTTCAATTCAATTCAATTCAATTCATATACAGTAATTACTAATAATAATTCAGTGGTCAGTAGGTGGTGATTTCTTACGTGTTTCTCTCTGATCCTGAATATAACCTGTAGTATAAGTTTCCATGGCATTGTACACTCCTGATCAAAATCTTAAGACCAGTTAAAACATTGCGAGAATTTGCATTTTGCACTATTGGATCTTAAGAAGGTTCTAAGTAGAGCTTCACAATGCTAAAAGAAGAAATTGGCGCAAGAGCCAAAAACTTTTGAGCAGGGATTGAAAACTGCATTTACACTCAAACATGATTTTTTCAGCTGATCTAAAGTTTAAGACCATAGCCTTTACAAGCCAAAAGCTGTGCAAAAGTTTGGATTCCATGTCATTATCTGTCAAGTCTTTACAGGTCTTATCTGTCAAGACCTCCTGATGGCAAAAGCAAAAAAGCTCACTGACTTTGAACGTGGTAGGATTGTTGAGCTGCATAAGCAAGGCCTCTCACAATGTGTCATTGCTGCTGAGGTTGGATGCAGTAAGTAAGTCATTTTGCATTTTTTAAATGATCCTAAGGGTTATGAAACAAAAAAGTCAAGTGGTAGACCCAAAAAAATTTCACCAGCACTGAGCCGCAGGATCCGATTGGCTGTCCATCAAGACACGGGAGGATCCTCTACCCAAATTAAGGCCATTACTGGCGCTGACTGCAGCCCAGTAACAAAAAACGTCTTCAAAGGCCACGTCTTCTTCAATGCCACAAAATTGCCCGTTTGGACTTTGCAAGGGTGCACCAAACACGGGACACTGAAAGGTGGAAGAAAGTTGTCTTCTCTGATTTGGGGTGCATTTTCCTTCACTGGAACAATGGAGCTCAGGTTGTGCAGGGGCGTCAAACAGCGGCTGGCTATGTGGAGATGTTGCAGCGGGCATCCCTCATGACTGAGGGCCCTCGTCTGTGTGTTAATGACTGGGTTTTTCAACAGGACAATGCTGCAGTTCACAATGCCCGCCTGACAAAGGACTTCTTCCAGGAGAATAACATCACTCTTTTGAACCATCCTGCATGTTCCCCTGATCTAAATCTGATTGAGAACATTTAGGGATGGATGGCAAGGGAAGTTTACAAAAATGGACATCAGTTCCAGACAGTGGATACCCTTTGTGAAGCCATCTTCAACACTTGGAGCAACATTCCCACTAGCCTCCTGGAAACACTGGCATCAAGCATGCCTAAAAGATTGTTTGAAGTGATCAACAAGAATGGTAGAGCTACTCATTACTGAGTCCTTTTTTTGACACTTCGATTTCTGTTCTGAGGGGGTTTTCGGGTTTTTTTTTGAGCTATGGTCTTAAACTTTTGATCAGCTGAAAAAACTCATGTTTGACTGTAAATGCACTTTTCAATAAATTCCCTGCTCAAAAGTTTTTGTCTCTTGCGCTGATTTCTTCTTTTAGCATTGTGAAGCTCTACTTAGAACCTTCTTAAGATCCAACAGTGCAAAATGCAAATTCTTGCAATTTTTAAGTGGTCTTAAGATTTTGATCAGAAGTGTACCTCGGTGAGACAGGAACCACCTTTGTAATACTGAAAACCCAGATTAAACCTGAAGTTTCCTGGATAATCCTAAATCCTGCTTTGAGGCACAGGTGTGGGGAGTACATGAAGTCTTGTGTTTGCTCATTCAGCCAACAACAGAGCACCTGACCGATTTTCTTGTAGTCAGGACATTTTTTGAGTTTAGGAGCATGTACGCGGGAAGAGAATTTCAGCGTCGTGGGGACCAGAAACCATAGGTTTTTGAGGACACACGGTTGTATCAAGTCTTTTTACCTTCAGATGCATGTCACACAGCTGGAATATATAAACTGTGGTGAGATGATATATTTTCATTTATTTCAGATAATCAGATTTTCTGACTTTTTCGATTTCTTTGTGCAAATTTAAAAAAGAAAATCTATTTTGCCACATTGTGCCCTGTTTTGAATTTAATTAAAAACAGCCCTTTCATGCTCTGGTGGGAAGGACTAAGACAGGAGGAGAGGAGTCAAAGAGAGGAATCAAGGACATGAGAAAACACAGGATCTCAGTAAAATAAATGCTCATAAAGCAACACGGGCAAGTATTTAAACTACTCTAAGCTGTGAGGCAGTATGATTGAAGTGACTTCCAGTGGGAACTAACTGACATAGAAATATAGTTACTTTCATATTCAGAGTTAGCAGAAGCTACTCTAGCCAAAAAATAATGTTGGACTGTAAAGCGACTGCATCTGGATTTAGCTGTGGTAGCGACTCATTCTTTGTTGAAGTTGTGCCGAACTTGTTGCTAGACAAGCTTTATGTAAGTGTGTCACGTAGTATAGAGAAGTAACAGAAGAAAATCCTGGACTACAAACAAAGTGTTTCAGGCAGTTTAGCAACATTGTTTGTGGAGAGATCAAATAACTCCCCCATGGCCCTTGGCCTTTGTCACCTTTCATACCCTTTAAACAGAAAAATGCTTCATGACAGACTAAAAAACAAAATGCATGGTACATATGTAATGTCAAATTCCAAAAAAGAAAAAGAAAGAAAAAAAGACCATCCATAAGCCAAAACATCACTGACAAGCAGATCTGTAGGAGAAAAATAAAACAGCCAGCAGCTTCAGTAGCATCATAGCTATTGATGAAGAATCGCACAGATACTCAGTACTCTGTAGCTGGAACAATCTTAAGGGTTACCAGGAGGAGAGAATAATGAGAGGCATATCCTTTTGTGCTCACTCTCTGCATATACTGTATCTAATTCAGGGATGTACACCACATAGCCTGTACAGTACATATAGGAAAATATTTAAACCAGTATGCAGTTTCCCTAATAGACTCTTGACTTTTTTTTTATTTGGACACTACATTATGTTAACTAAAGCAGCAAGTGAAATAAAACTTCTATAAAACCAATTATAATAAAAAACAGCTATCTAACCACTTCATCTCCCCTATGACAAACTTACATTATCAGTTTGGATGCCTAAGAACAGGTTGCAGAGAGGGTTCTTCACTCAAGTTGAATTCTAATAAGTGAAAATGATAAGTTCAAAGTTTAACTGAGAATCAGTAATGAACAGCAGACAGCAAACGCAAACATCCATGCATGTTGTTACGGCTGCGTGCCGTTTTGTTTTTTTCTCTCTCTCTCTCTCTCTCTCTCTCTCGCAGGGGCGTCTCCTCCTAATCAGGGCTGCGGGATAAAGGGAGGCGGCATAGTAGGCGGTCAGAGAGAGGTGATAGTGGTGGCGAAGCAGTCTGTGGTGTTGGGGGTGAAGCAGTCAAATTCACCCCCAACACCACAGACAATCTGTGGGTTGACCACCGACGTGCTCCAGGGTTCTGGAGGTTTAGGGGTGGTTGTGCCGGTGTGCGTACCGGGTTTTCCTTTTCTTTGGGTCCCCTAAATAAGTTAAGTGGCGTCTCCCGTTTGGAGATTGGTTTTGTGTGTTCTCTTTACAGGCCTCTCGTCTCCCGTGGAGGAGATAGTTTTGTGTTTTCCCCTTTTTGGTTTCACTCCTTAATAAACGCTATTTACTGTTTGACCGGTTCTGGTTTTGTTAGTTCCTTTCTTAAGGCGTATGTTGCTCCCCTGTCCCCTAGGCCCGCGGGACGTAACATACGGTTTGTGGGGGCTCGTCCAGGATCCCCTTCCACTACGGAGGGGGGGATCGCCTGAGTGTGTGTGTGTATAGTGGTTGTTGGGACCTTGCGTGGCTTCCTCAGCTAGGCTAGGGGAGCGCTCTGCTGAGCTGTAGGCTCTTCCTTCGAGCGCTCATTTGTTGTTTTCCTTTTCTTGTTTTTGGGGTGACTCTGAGTGGGGAAGACACTGCTCTGTCAGGGGTAGGCGTTTCAGGGGTTTTTTGCCCGCTGGGTTTTTCGCCTTTAAAGCCGCCCCAAGCTCGGTAAGCCTCAGAAGACAGGCAGGTGGAGAAGCAGCTAGGCAGGACTGAGGAAGTTGGGCGTGGCTTCTCGGGTTGTTTTGTTTGTGATTGACAATATGGTGTTTGACCACGACAGCTTTGTGGCCGCCCCCAGCCTGGAAAAATTGGATGAGTGTAAAAAGGCTGATTTGCTGGCACTTACTAAGTATTATAAAGTTCCCGTTGCCCCGTCGCTTAGAAAAGACGCTGTGCGAGAGGCTCTGGTTGGCCACTTAATAAGTGAGGGGGTGCTTGACGTGCCCGTTGGGGGGGAGACGTTGTCGGAGGAGGCGATCGGGCCGCCGCCCTTGGCTGGCACTCCTGTAGGGAGTGGCAGGGTGGAGGACAAGCCGGTCACCCTTCCCCGGTTCGACCCTGATTCGGGTGGGACGTCACCGGGAACGCGGTTAAGCGCCCGCGTAAAGTTGCGCATGGCTCGCCTTCACATGGAGAAGGAGAAGGAGGAACGTGAATTTCAACTATGGAGAGAGTTGGAATTAAAAAAGCTGGAAGCTGACACCGCGCTCCAGATGCGGGAACTGGAACTGCAGTGCGTCTCTCTGGGTGACAGTTCCGGCAGCCGCGCTCACTCTGCCTCCAGCCCCATTGCATTCAATGTGAGTAAAAATATTTCCTTGGTACCTCCTTTTCGGGAAAGTGAAGTGGAGTCATATTTTGGGGCATTTGAGCGCATAGCAAACGCTTTGCACTGGCCACGGGATGTATGGGCTATTCTGTTACAGTGTAGATTGTCGGGAAAGGCGCAGGAAGCGTATGCTTCTCTTTCTGTTGAGGATAGCCTGTGTTATGACAAAGTTAAACATGCAGTGTTGAACATATATGAGTTAGTACCCGAAGCCTATCGACAGCGCTTCCGGGGCCTACGAAAGCTGACAGGACAGACGTTCGCTGATTTTGCGCGAGAAAAAGAGTTGTTGTTTGATCGATGGTGTGCTGCATGCAGAGCAGAGGACATGACCTCTTTGCGGGAGCTGTTATTGTTGGAGGAATTCAAGAATTGTGTGCCGGACCGCGTATCTGTTTATTTGAATGAGCAGAAGGTATCGACGTTGAAACAGGCTGCATTTCTGGCAGACGAGTACGCTCTGATCCATAAGGCCATTTATGTGTAACCCCCCCCCTGCCCCCGGTGCCAAGACTGACAAGTTGTGTTTTTATTGTCATAAGCCCGGTCATATAGTGGCAGATTGCCTGGTGCTTAAACAAAAACAGAGGAAAGGCCTGAAACTACAGGGGGTGGGATTAGTTAAAACCGTTTCCTCACCAAGACCCGCGGCTAGCCTGCATAAGGTTCCCGAGACCTGTTTTGAGCACTTCCTCTTTAAGGGGACAGTGTCGCTCACGGGGAAACCGTCGGATGACCAGCCTGTCACTATTTTGAGGGACACAGGGGGTTATCGATCTCTCATCTTGGCTGATGTCCTGCCTATGAATGAGGCGTCTTCCTGTCACGCTAACATCCTGCTACAGGGAGTAGAGATGGGATATGTGCAGGCGCCCCTGCACCGGGTGTATGTGAATTCTGATTTGGTCAGTGGGTGGTTTGAGGTTGCTGTTCGGTCGTTTTTTCCGGTTAAGGGTGTGGACTTCATAATGGGTAACGACATCGCGGGAGGGAAAGTATACCCGGTCCCTGAAGTTATAGATCCACCCCGGTTAGGGCTAGATGAGCTGGGGGACTGCCGTCCGTCTGTGTTCCCTGCTAATGTCCTCACTCGAGCCCAGGCACAAAAAAAAACGGGGGAGGCTGACTTAGCGGATACTTGGCTGGTGGGGGAGTTCGCTGGCGGGACGAACACGAAGGACAGGGTTGGTGAGAGCGCTAGTGGTTTAAAGCCCAAGCTTTCCGTGAGTGAAACTGTGTCGTACGCGCTGTCACCTGAAATGCCTGTGACGAGGGAGGCTCTCATCGGCGCCCAGAAAGCCGACCCCAATTTACAGAAATGTTTTGCAGCTGTAATCGACTCAAACCCCAAGAAGTAATGCTCGCCCTCCTACCTAATAGAGGACGGAGTTTTGATGAGGAAGTGGATCTCTCCCAGGGGAGGGGTGCCAGAGACAGACGCGATGGAGGACGGGGATGTGGTGTGGGATGTAGTATGTCAGGTGGTTGTGCCGTCTGCGTTTTGTCAGCACGTGTTGACGCTGGCCCACGATCACCCATGGTCAGGGCATTTGGGGATCACCAAAACGTACGACCGAGTGCTTCGGCATTTTTTCTGGCCAGGTTTAAAAACTGATGTCGTGCATTTCTGTCGAACCTGTAATGCCTGCCAGGTTAGTGGCAAGCCAAACCAGGTGGTTCCTCCAGCCCCACTCCACCCCATCCCTGTTCTCGGGGAGCCATTTGAGCATGTGATGGTGGACTGTGTTGGCCCATTACCAAAGACCAAAAACGGCAACCAGTTCTTGCTAACCATGATGTGTACCGCTACACGTTTTCCTGAGGCCATTCCGCTTAGGCGGGTCATGGCCCCTCTGGTAGTTAAAGCCTTGATCAAATTTTTTACTACCTTTGGTCTCCCTAAAAGGGTCCAGACCGACCAGGGGTCAAACTTTATGTCCCGGCTGTTTAAACAAATAATGGAATCGCTAGGTATCCAGCATGTAGTTTCCAGCGCATACCACCCTGGGGGTCGGGCTACTGTGGGGCTGACTCAAACTCCCTCCTCAGCTAACAGTTCTGATAAGATGTAGAGTTCATCAGCAGCTAGGTCAGGGAGATCAGTCCAACACAGGTCAGAAGAAGACAGGACAGCAGGGGCGTAGAGCATCTGTTTACAAACATCCCGGAGACAATTTGATAAGCGGCAGTCCAAGGCCACCAGGGAGCCAAATTCCTGATTCTATGACTTGTTTTGGTACAGACTGTACTGATTAAATTGTTGACAGCCTTCAGTCTTACTGGCAGAGAGCGGTGTCCCACGGATTTTCACCCGGTGATAGCGTTTTGATGTTACTCCCGATACCTGGATCGGCTCTTTCCGCTCGTTTCTCAGGACCCTATGTAGTGGAGAAAAAAGTGAGCGAGACCGATTACCTTGTCAGGACGCCTGATAGGAAACGGAAAATCCGTTTGTGTCACATTAACATGCTTAAACGATATCACTCTCGAGACCCTTGCTCTCTACAGCCTTCGGAAAAGCGGCCCACTCCCTCTGTGATCTATACTAGTGTGGTAAATGGACTGTCCTCGGGTTCAGTGGTTGTTCCCCAGGGGGAGACCGGAAAGGATGAGGATGGCCTTGTGTTGCGGAACCCGAGCACAGGGAGCGCTTGATTGTTGAACTCTGAGGTACTATCCGATGTGGGCTCCTACTTATCTCATGTGACTTCCGAACAAGGTACTGATATCATCAAGCTTATTTGTGCCTATCGTGTTCTCTTTAACGATGTACCCACCCGTACTACTGTGTTAGAACACGATATTGACGTAGGTGAGGCGTCACCCATTAAACAAAACGCGTATCGCGTGAACCCTACCAAGCGTGACCTGATGAAGCAGGAAGTGAGCTATCTCTTAGAAAATGGTTTAGCCATATACAGCCAAAGCCCATGGAGTTCCCCATGTCTCATCATCCCAAAACCGGACAACACTCCTCGTTTCTGCACCGATTATCGCAAGGTGAATGCGGTGACGGTCGCGGATTCCTTCCCACTACCACGGGTAGAGGATTGCATTGATCGTGTGGGTGCTGCTACATTCGTAAGTAAGCTCGATTTGCTTAAAGGCTATTGGCAAGTGCCCTTGACACAGAGAGCGTCTGATATATCTGCCTTTGTAACCCCCGATGCCTTTTTGCAGTACACAGTTATGGCATTCGGGTTGAAAAATGCCCCCGCCACCTTTCAGCGGCTCATGAACATAGTGTTGCGTGAGATCCCAAATTGTAATGTGTACTTGGATGATGTAGTTGTATACTCTTCCAGCTGGGACGAACACGTCGAAATCCTCGAAAGGGTATTCCAACGCTTAGCGGCTGCGTCTCTAATGCTCAACCTCGCAAAGTGTGAGTTTGGCAAAGCCACCGTAACGTATCTGGGCAAGGTGGTTGGGCGGGGACAAGTGCGGCCCCTGGACGGTAAGGTGACTGCCATACTCACCTTCCCAGTGCCGAACACTACACGTGAGTTGCGGAGGTTTTTAGGCATGGCTAGTTACTACACAGGCTTCTGTAGAAACTTCTCCCAGGTGGTTGCTCCGCTCACCCACCTGTGCAGTCCGAAGCGGTCCTTCCTGTGGGATGACAGCTGTCAGCAGGCCTTTGAGTGCATTAAAACTCTTTTATCGAACGCACCTGTCTTAGCCGCCCCTGATTTCACCAAGCCCTTTGAGCTTGAGGTGGATGTTAGCGACGTAGGGGTCGGTGCTGTACTGCTGCAGGACGACGAGCATGGGATCAGTCATCCTGTTTGCTACTTTTCACGGAAGTTCAATAAACACCAAGCCAGGTATTCCACAATAGAGAAAGAAACACTTGCATTGCTGTTAGCGCTACAACAATTTGAGGTGTATGTCGGTTCCACCCCACAACCTGTCGTGGTGTATACCGACCACAGTCCTCTGGTTTTTCTGTCTCGCATGTACAATCACAACCAGCGGTTGATGAGGTGGGCCCTCCTGGCCCAAAACTATAACCTCCTTGTAAAACACAAGAAAGGGTGTGACAATGTGGTGGCCGATGCTCTCTCGAGAGCATGATGACGATTCTACCTGCCTATGTGGTGTTTATATTTGTGGGTGGGGATGTTACGGCTGCGTGCCGTTTTGTTTTTTTTCTCTCTCTCTCTCTCTCGCAGGGGCGTCTCTTCCTAATCAGGGCTGCGGGATAAAGGGAGGCGGCATAGTAGGTGGTCGGAGAGAGGTGATAGTGGTGGCGAAGCAGTCTGTGGTGTTGGGGGTGAAGCAGTGTAAATCTGTGGGTTGACAACCGACGTGCTCCAGGGTTCTGGAGGTTTAGGGGTGGTTGTGCCGGTGTGCGTACCGGGTTTTCCTTTTCTTTGGGTCCCCTAAATAAGTTAAGTAGCGTCTCCCGTTTGGAGATTGGTTTTGTGTGTTCTCTTTACAGGCCTCTCGTCTCCCGTGGGGGAGATAGTTTTGTGTTTTCCCCTTTTTGGTTTCACTCCTTAATAAACGCTATTTACTGTTTGACCGATTCTGGTTTCGTTAGTTCCTTTCTTAAGGCGTATGTTGCTCCCCTGTCCCCTAGGCCTGCGGGACGTAACAATGTATAAATCCTCCTGAGACCTGAGCTCCTGTTTCCGATGCATTTTTCATTTCTCCTAGATATTTGTGATTAGATGGACCCGATATTTATATAAACTAAGCTTCCACTTTGAACAGGAAGTTGTATTTTGTTACATGATTATTACATAATTTTTGTGACAAAAAAAAGTCCTCAGATGTGGACACAGGGATTATTTGGAGCATAACCCAGCAAAGTCAACATGGCTTAATCATATCTAAAACACTACTGAGCAGAATGAAGTATAAGGTGCAGCAAAGCCATAATGTAATGTAATGTACCCATATGTGGTTGCAGGGTCACAGGAGGTTAAAGCAGTGATGCTCAGGGTATACTATATTTTTGAATCTCATGAATTGAGAAACACAGATATGTTGATAAATTCATTTTTTTTAATTAAGTAAAATTAACTAAAATACAAATGAAAGGCATTCATCATTGATTTATATTGCAGGTGGGCTCACCATGAACTAATATGAGCTATGTGTACACCATCTGACCACACCCATCAGACTTTATCAGAACCTAAAATACTTAACTGATTTTGTGCCTCATGCACAGTCCAAAATGTGCATCGTGCATATGAAAATGTAAAAATGGAAATATAGAAAACATCAAAACATTTTCTTCTGTTTTTTGGTCATATTCATATTCTCTCAGTTGTCACTGTCAGACATGTCCAGATTTATTTATCAATGCAAATAACTCCTGTCACACACCAGCGGTGTACGCATTTAACTGAACTGTTCCCTCTGCACACACTGAGCTGGGAAATACAGCTTAATCTTCTCCAAGGCTGTAGTGTATCCCACCAGTCATCTTGGCCCCATGCAGCGCATGTGATTGAACTCTCCCGGGCGCATGTGAGGTGCAAGAAGCATGGAGTGCCAAGGTCCAGAAGCCACCCTGCGGCCTCCAGACAAGCAGGGCGCAGGTTAATGAAAACATCAAACAACTCCCTGTGGAGCCCGGATGAATAGAAAGCTGCAGTGACGATCAAGCCCCCCACCCCCACCCCCCCAACCTTAGGACTGAGCCTAAAAAAAAAAAAAAAAAAAAAAATCTAAACAAACAATAATCCCACATTTAAAACAGAAATGACAGACCGCATTTGTCAAGGGCATGCATGAGGCTTTGTGCTCTTGCACAAAATGGGGACCTACCTATGAAATTGTTTACCCACTTTTTAAATATGAAATATTTCTTTCTACCTTAGAAAAATAATTGATGATTTTTTTTAAGCAAATGTCTACAAATGTGATTTTTCAGTCTGTTGTCATCAACATTTCCATTTGCAGAGAGTGGGTGCATTAGTATAAAATCTCCAAAAGTTGAAATGGAGAAAAATATCAGCATTTTTTCTACTTTTCTTTTCACCTGTTTTTTTTTTCTTCCTGTGCTGTGGCATTAAACACACTGCTGTGACTGTAATGCCATCAGACGCCCTCCCACCACATGTGCCCCACTTCATGTAAGAGTGTGTCAAAGCATGTAGCCGCAGCCATTTGCACTGCTTTTACATATCATGTGCAGTAAAGAACATTATGCGAGGTGCTTAATATGCTTTATGATGAGGAGCACCATGTGTGAAATAGGCAGTTTTAAAGTCTGGTTATCTCAGTGTATTTTCTCACTTGATAAATTTATTTAAAAATAAGAAGAACATTGTTAAACAGTCAAAAAAAAGTCTCTGCAATATTTAATGCTTGCCACATTGGAGATCTCAGTATCAGGTCCAGGCTTAGTTAGTTACTAAATTAAAACTTGGCACCATCTTTAGAAGGTGGAACATGGCATGTTAAATGAAGAGGCTGGCTAGTGCTATTACATGCGTTTGAGGATTTGCAGGTGAACAGTTTTCAAACAGGTTTAGTAACAACAGTGTTACAGATTTTATTCACTCTCAGTGTTACAGTTGAGTTATGCAGAAATAAACATGTCAGTATTTGATGGATTTGTCAAATGTTGATCGCACAGTGAGACATATTGTCGTTCCCAGCTGCCCCTCTTCAGCAGGGCCCGCAGCTCATTGAATTTCAGGATGTTTTTGAAGGTAAACATTTCAAATAAATTGCCTGTGACTTAAGGGTTTAAAGACCAAAACCTCTGAACAAAATAACTGCACAAATATGCAGAGTTTTTTTTTTTAATCACAGCAAGAAAAAAGTAAAAAGAAGTTTATTTTTCAGTCTGCAATGCAAAGCACTGCGCTGCATAAAACATTTTTGGATATAATAAGCTTATATAAAAAATATAATGTCTAATATAATATAATGTATAATGTCTTATAATCAAGAAATATTATATGTGTTACTGTCATCTTATTGGCTAAACTATCATCAGTGACCTGGTCTTTTATGGAAAAAGAAGTGTCCACTTCCTGCACTTTTCAAGGTTATAGTTATACTGTAGAAGGTATAGAACTCAACAGGTGCCTTGCTAGAGAAAGAGTCAGCCATCAGGTGTCTATCAACCTATCCATTTTCTTCCATTTATCAATTCAGGGCTGTGGGTGGGCTGGAGCCCACCCAGGCTGCCACAGGGCAAGAGACGTGGACTAAGATGTTTGCACTAGAAATGAAATCCCTTTTATGTCTACCTTGGACTCATTTAACCTTTTTGTGTTGCAATCTAATATTTAGCTGTCGTCTTTTCTGATCTCTTTCTGTTTCCCCAGTCTCTCTCTCTGTATCCTGTTTCTGTGAATGTCTGGTTTCACCTTTTGTAATCCCATTCTTTGTTTTTTTTCCATCTTTCTCTGTGTCAAGTTTGTATGCCTTAGTCTGGGTCTTTGTGTTAGTTATATTTCCTGTTTTATTTTGGTAGTTTTTGTCCTGTGTGTTTGGTACTCAGTTTTGTGTAGTTCTATTCAGCCTACAGCAAGAAATGTGTATTATAAATGTGCAATTTTTCCTTCCCACTGTCGCCAAGTGCTTGCTGAGGGGGGTCGTTTTGACTGTTGGGTTTTCTCTGTAGTTATTGTAAGGTCTTTACCTTACAATAAAAAGCACCTTGAGGCGACTGTTGTATAAAAATAAAATTGAATTGAATTGAACTGAAACACGCTTAAAGGCGCCAGCTGTTCAGTTCTTCTAGTGAGTACATTTTTGCTTTACATTTTTCTCTAGCCAAAATAAAACAGTGACCTATAAATGTACCTTGCTAATCAGCTAACTAGCCAGTGCTATCATTAACTGATAACTCCTGAGCCCAAATATGGTTGTGTTCGGTTTCAACAGTAGTTTCAGTGCAGCCGTTGTGGGTGATAGTGTAGTGGCCATGTCCTTTTTTTATGCACAATCTATAGTTGAAATGTACAAAAGTAAAGAGTTCAGCAATTTTGGATTTTTTTTCACAGAGAAATGTGGTTATATATGTATATTATATTATACTATTCTTTCTAGTGAGGCTCTATACACATGCCCACTCTCTTTTTAAGGATTAATATTAAATGTATCTTGCATTAATATGCAGTGCACACATAGAGTTTCAGAAAGTCCCTGTTCACTGGTACTATTTTGTCTATAAATGTCTACAGTGATATAATATCATTTTACTTGTACTTACTGCCTTTCTTCCTCCCTGTACTTCTTCAGACTCAGCAGTGAGACAAAGTCATAATTGTTATGAGTTAGATTCTGTGGAAGCACAGAAACAGCCACTGTTGATGTTCACAAGGAGCAAACATTATTAAGGCACAGATTATCACTTTAACCTTGTGGCTGTACCTTGGGGACAATTTCCTGCTGCCTTGTGGTTATTGGTCACTCTAGATTGTATCATTTCATTCAGCTAAGTGGAAGTCAGCTTACTTTAGACGACCTCAGCTGAGAGACGATAGGGATTAATTTCAGCTTGAAAATTCTCCTGTAAAACATAAATCAATGGATCAGCTCTTTTGCAAGACATCTTGCGTTTTCCTAATTATTGCTATTAGCAGCTGAAACATCTGAAGCATGTATCACTGTCTTTGGTATCGATGCAGCAGATTGACCGGCACGTGAGGACTGCCTTCTAATGGTGTGTAGAGGCTGTTTTCAGGCCTGTGAAAGCGGCTAAAATCAAATGGGATAATATTCGTCCATGTCTTTTTCTGCCAACACAGCTCTGTGCAACTCATAAAATTAAGAGTTTGCTATGAATAAAGCATGAAAGGGTAATCAATAAGCTTGTTGTCATCTTTCCTCTCTCATTTGGCTATGAAGTGTTGGTGCGTACAGGCAAACCAGATGCACCTGATACCACCTTAGAGATACTGTTCATTTTATGGCTACGAGTACGAGAAGTGCATGACGTCTCTTTCTCCCTCTGCTGGTCAATGATCCTTACTCATGCGGGGAATGGCAATCAATAAGAACACAGATGCTTCAATTTCCAGTGGAGCAAAACTGACTGCAAGATTTATTTGCTTAATTAGCTGGAAGAAAAGAAAACAATGAAAGATGCAATCACCCTATTCACATCCTCTTTCTTGTCTTCACATTTTCCCTCCAGTACATCAGAGACTCAATAATTACATGCGCGCTTTCTGTGTGGAGAATATAAGCAAACTGATATTCTGATACTGATATGATGATGATAATGATGATATAAAATAGGAAGACACATCCATCTATCTATGGGCTTAATAAATATGCAGTTGTACTCATTTATTTAATAGATAATGATCAAAATCAACCTATAATAACATCAGTGGCTTCATTGTGCTGATAATCATGTTGGCTTGTAATTACAGATGACTTCAAATACTGTATATTTGTGGCTAGATAGAGAAGCTGTTTGGATGGGGGGCGGCAGCAGTTATCTAGCTACGTACTATTGAACAATGTTAAAATTAAGATTCCCTAATTTTCCAGCATCATTGTTGGCAGTATGTAATATTTGTGGAAAGGATTCATTTTTAATTTCATTTTCAAATAAACACGCCATCGCTGTCGCTGACTCTGAAAGTTATAGGATTATCTTTCACTTCAGATGCCTGCTAATCCCCCTTAGCTGTGCAAACTAATGCCAAAAAAACACTAAACCAATAAAATAAGCACATATTTGGAATAGCTGACTTGCCTTAAAAGTAGAAATCCTTGATTTATTAATTTGAAGTTATAACTGTTGTGCAGTAAGCCAGAGCTTCTTCAAATAAAGTAAAATCCACTGTGTTGATACGTCAAACATCAAGATTGTCTTTAGAGTTTCAGCTACAGCCTGTGAATACATGCAGATATAAGAAGAAAAAAGATGTGAAGTTAGGGATCAAGGGGTAACTGGGTATTTAAAGTAGTTACATTTAGGAAGTATTTTACTGACTGAAAGTTGAAACTGCTGTGGTTGAACGTGAAGTCATCGTGGAAGTGGTTTAATATGCAGCCACTTGAATATCTGCTGTTTGTCAAGCCCTCTGTTGGCAGCTCTTGAGCAAAAATATCCAGCTGAATGTTATGTTATTATTATGTTATGTGTTTACATTTGAACACAAAGCCAGCAGCAATAATCAAAGCTGAAAATCAGCCCAAAGAGGCTTCAAAGCGATCGCCACTTTGATTTTACTTTAGAAACACGCAAGGGCAGAAATGGAGGCTACAAGTCTGTCTTTGTTACCTGTTGAAGTTCAGGCTCTGGCTGCTGGGCTGGGGCTGGCACACACTCAGCGTAACATCACTCTGGGTTTTTCACTAGCTTTGTGTTAGCGTGCTGTCTGTGCAGATGCTTGCAAAGAGCCAAAGTTGTGTTTGCAGTATAGTGCAGTTGTTTCTGTCCTGGACACAGTTTGCAGTTTACCATCATGCTCTTGTTCTTCTGTGCAATAAAAATAAAATAATCCCCATATCTCCACTCCTGAAAAGCTGTACACCACTCCACCATTTTTCTCTTCCTGCACTGGAATGTAATTACTAAATTTAGTACAATGATACATCAGATTACTGCATTACTGAAAAATATAATGTGATTACAGTAATGCATTATTTTGGAACTGGTTATGTGTAAGTCAGACACATATTTGGTCAGTTCTGGGTAGTGCAGTGGGTTTTCTGTTGAACAAAGATGTCAGCAGCAATGGAAAACACATGAATGGAATGAAACACAGTAACATTGATTGCTCAGTATATTTAACCAAACAGTAGTGAGGTGACAGATCAAAAAGAAACTCATATTGATTAATTCTTCTGTTACTGTTTTGCTCAGCAGCTAATCTACTACTTAAAGTGTTTTCAGACCTCATGTTCTTTACGAAGATGTGCGGCTGAACTGGTGTTCGAACACTCTCTTAGTAAACACAATACCAAACTTGTCAACGTCATGACAGGCCTCTCTGGATGAGCACTTCCATCTGGCATAGCATCAAGGTGACCTCTGCGGAGTGCTGCTTCTCTGAATGCAACCCTGCGATAAGATAAGAGGGTGGTATAGAGTTACTGCCCCAGAGATATAAGGTAAAGAGGAACAAGCTTAGTAAGCACAGCACTTAGCTCCTGTCTGATGTGTGTGAGAGAATTTATTGTGGTCTCATTCTATTCATAGGTTTTAGACAGACAGTTACCTCAGGTCGGACTGAGAAATAGACTGAAGACGGAAGCATAATGCAGTGTCAGTCAAAAGTGTTGGTTAGGCTGGAAAGCATTGTGACGTTCCAGCTCATTCTCACTCCAAGGTTTTCAGATACTGCAGTATTGTCAAAGCCAGTGCCATCTCACAGATATGTACAAGGTTTTCTTTTTCATCACTGCCTGATGCACCAGACAATACTGAGACAACACTGTCAGTCCCAACTCGTATATGAAATCAAAGAAACACTGCTCACACATGTCGCTGTCTTTGTACCAAAGGGCAACTTTCCTCGCAGTGAAGTTTGATTTTGTGCCTGTTGTGGCTGGATGTAATTTTCAGCCGCCCAGCAGGAGGTTATTGGTACAATGGTAATCGGACAGAACATGTTAGCCTCTGCCAGACAGCAAGAATATTGCCCAAAATTGCCCACAGTACACAACTGCATCAAAGGCTGCAGTGCAAAGTGTTAGCAGTCAATGAATTGTGTGTCTCTTGAACCAAACGAGAGCATCTTTACATGATGAAACAGTTTGCTGTTATGCTGAACACTGTGACACTGTGGTTCAGTGAAATCTGATCTAGAACATATTAGTACAAGTTTAATAAATACAGTACCAGTCAAAAGTTTCAAGTGTCCTAGTCCAATCACGGTTTTAATGTCTTGAGTAGAAGGAATGTTGAATTTTATGTTTATGTGAGTGTTAAAAATTGACTCTATTCTCTCAGAAGGAATCATGACGAGATGATGAGCCTGGCTTTAAAATGAAATGAAAAAAGCAAACATTTCATTTGCTATAACTTGTTTTGACCTGCCACATATCCTACACGGTCATATGATCCTAGAAAGTTTGAGCAAATTGTACTTTTTGCCGTTTTCTCCACTGAATTATCAAAAAACAGATAAAACGTCCACAGTACTGATGCTTGCTGCTGTTACACCTGACCTCATTATGTTGATGCTTACATCCGGTTATAAAAATAAAATAAAATCAGGATCTTGATTTAGATCGTGAGACTTATCGTGTATGCAAATTGAAAAGCGTTAAATTTAGTACCAACTCAATATGTACAATGTGCTCTACAGGGCCTGTAACTTGGAAAATAATCACAATATGAAGTTATTGTCCAAAAAAAAAAAAAAAAAAAAGACAAGCTCATTGAGAAGCAGCCAGAAGGCACTTACTGATTTCCATGACAGTGCTTTCAACACTTCTAAAACATCTTAATATATCTTTAAAGTTAATGGTTGTCTCAGCCTGCATTTTTGTTTTGCTGTCAGTCTGCCACATGGATCCTAGAAAACTTAGATGCAATTTTAAAATCTCATGGGTGCATACTGCATTTAGGGATTTTCAGCATTGCACAGACAAAGCCTGTAGAAGCTCCTTTCAAAAGGTAAAAGGAGGGTGACATATTTGTTAGTGTTAGCTGCAGAGTGGATCTGCATCAGTCAACGGGGCTGACACATTTTGAGGGCACGGAGAGCTGTGAAGGAAACTGTGCTGACATGTCTGATGCACAAAATCTGTTATAACATTTTACTTTTAGAAAAATCCATAAAAATATAACTTGACAAATATACAAATTTTACACATGAAGCTCTTATAAATCTACCATCAGAATCCAACAATAGTGGTTAACTGATTCAAATTATACGACGTTAAACATAAGCAGCATGCAGTCACATTTTACACTGCAGTGTGTGCTTCAGAAAAATGCTTCAGCTTGTGATAATGATAAGCGCACTGAGTTATTAGCAGATTTTATGGTAGTAGGTGTACCATGTCAGAGCGGCAGTTATCTCCTGTTTATCTCCTCCCTGGTAAGCAAACAAACACCATGAAAGCAGACTTCCCAGCCCCTTGATGTCTAGATTCTGTTTATGTGGTTGGTGAATAATTTCTACAGTCATCAACCTCATATTTACACAGACAAGTAAGACACACACACAGCTGCACAGCTGCAGAATAGCAGCTTTATTGTTTCTCACGCTGGATTTAGATTGGTATGCGCAGGTGCTGTTTCAGAATCATGCTGTCATTGTACCAATTGTGCATTATCTGTATTAAATATCTTTCACACTTGTGGGAACCATGTGCATCCAGAAAACACAAAAGAGCCAGCAGCTGGCAGGTACATTCTCTTTGAGCAAATTACCCACTGATTGTGTTTTGCCAGTATGGTGAAGCTGACACAGCGCTGTGTCTGACAAGCATACGCACACGCAACCACCTGGCTCAAATTTCCCCTTTCTTTGACTCAACAAAGTGTGTCTACAACATGTAAAAAATCCTACCCATTTAAAATGAAATGTGAACACATTAGTACTCCATTGCATTAGTACTTCAGCCTACTATGCTTTCAGTTTCTCTGGTTAATTATTGATCTGAGCAGTGTTTAGATCCTTGAATAATTAACATGCCAGTGTTGCGGCTGTCAGAATGAAAGCGATCGCGGCAATGCGTCAAAACAATATTGAGGGAAGTGTTAAATTATGCAGCGTTGCTCTCGTGTTCATTAAGTGTCACCTGACCAGTTTCTTCTGTAACACTGAATGCACAACACAAGAGCAGTGTCAGTAGGCAGGAGAAGTAATATTTTTATTTTGTGTTGTGACACGTTTGAAAGGCGTAAAACAAGATTAACACAATACACTGAAGCACAAATCATGCATTTTAACACATTAATACATTTTCCTTTCAGTGTCTTTAAATCCTACCAATGTAACATTTTGAAATGAAATGCCCAAATGCTGCATTTACTTCTTTTTTTCTCCTCTAATGACAGCTATCGTCTTATTCATTTACATACAACACAGTTAGAAAACTTTCTTTAAAAATATTCAAACAGCAGTGGACGAAATGAGTACTTATACCTACATCCATAATAAGCTTACCACCACAGTAACCTCCTTCACACCTACCATATGTGACATAGCTGACTTTTTCTTTCTACTGCCTGTAATTAAAACTCTGTTTAGACAGAAAAAAGTAAAAAGTATCTAATATAATTAAATAAAAACTTTCCAGTGCATTTATGAGCATAAACTTCAACAAGTGCACTTAATTAGGTGGATAACATAAAATTCTTTTTTTTTAAAGTTGTTTTTCAGTTGGCCACCAGCTGAGTACTTTGGGCTCCACTCAGTCTCTTTATAAACATGAAAAGGCCAGCAGCTTCAAATCAAGGCACTCGCATGCATGGCTGGACCAGCAATCAAACCAGAAAGCCTATATTTACAGCATGAACAGAGGAATGGCCCTCCATTCTCTGCTAATGACACCATGCGTTCACTATATTTACAAATATACAAATAGTTGTTTGCTGCAATATTAATGTTTCAAATCTCAAAACTCAAAAAGTGGTGTTGTTGTCATTTCAGGTCTGTAACAAATCACCAAGTTCAGCCAGCATTCCTTTTCAGGATGTTTGTTCAAATGTAAATATAACAGGTTTCTTTTGTAAATAAATTAAATACCAATACTTTAGAGTAATATACTGTACGTGGAGATTACAGGTTGGGCAATAAAATGCCAGTAAGCTCAACCAAATAAAAGGCAGTATTATACTGTAAAACTTTATACAGCCCAGGTTTTATAGTTTTATTGTAAATTACAGTAGGCACACTGTAAAACAAAGTTTCATGCAGGCAAATCTTGCTGTAATTTAACAAGGAAATGTTGTACAGAGTAGTTACAGTGTTTGCTAAAGAAACTGCTTCTGAGTGTGAGGTTTGCTTCATAATGTTAATGTTAAAACAATATTGTAAATGATTTTAGGATATTAGAGTCTCGTAATGTAATAATGTAAATTACATTAAAGTAATAGCTACATCAATAAGCTCAAATGCTGATGTATTTCTGCTGTATTATCGAATTGTGCTTTTGGCAAAGCTTTTTCTCAGGGTGAGCAAAATTTACAGTGACAGACTTGACATTTGACTATCATTTCACACACAGTTTGAATATATATGCTCTGACACTCATCACGGACATCAATGGCTCTATCCTTACTGACATGCCACAGTGATCAACAATGATAATTTTGAGGGTTATTAATGCAGAGTTGAAATCAAACAAGTCCTAAAGCCTTCCTTTAGTGGCTTTCACTCCTGTGAGCCTGTGAATATGGCTGGTAATTACCAAAAGCATGATTTACTTCTATGATAGGTTTCCTTTTTTCCTAACTTTTTTTTTTTTTTCTGATTTACAATTACATCTTGTTAAGTGCCTTTTAGCAAACCATAAATTAGTTTAATGGGTTGAGGGTTCTGAAATCAGGAAGCTTATTTAAACAGTGTGGCAACTCTTAGGCACTGACTAACACATCATGAGGAATCAGTGTTGACTACACTAACTCAAGTAAACAGACCTACACTGTGTGTGTGTGTGTGTGTGTGTGTGTGTGTGTGTGTGTGTGTGTGTGTGTGTATGTGTGTGTGTGTGTGTGTGTGTGTGTGTGTGTAAATGGTATGTTAGAGCACAAATTTTGGCATTTCCTTTTCCCCACTTGTTTCTTCCACTGTGGTGTGTTCTTGTGCAGCTTCTGAGGAGGTTGTGCACTGAAAAGCAATATCTAATGCCTGACTGGATTTCTTTTTTCTTTATTTAGATATTTTCTGTTAGCAGCACAAAAATTCCCCTCAGCTCTGTTTCCGTAAAGAAACAAGTCTGATATTTATTTCAATAAGGAGAGATCATTAGGAGGAACTGAACATGATTCATTGATAAGGAATACAAGTAGATATTTAGTGATTAGACTCCGATGGCCCATCATAGCAGAACAGCATCCCAGTAGAGACAGGAATTAGGGCAGGGCTCCCCAGAGTTATGGTAAAGACAAAGATGGAGGCTTAGAAGGAGCTATGAGTGACTTGGGTGGTGGAGTTGGATGGCAGAATGAGTCTGAAAGAGAGAATAGATGACAGATTAGCAGTGAAATTTAAAGTACGCAGAGTGGTGGCTGACTGGCTCAAAGAAGGCAGGCAGAAAGATCATTGGACTGGAAGGACTGAAGTCAGCATTAATTTTGGCAGTGTGTTTTTGATCGGGTTAAACTGAACATTTTGAAAGCAATACAATCCTTAGACACTGCTACTGAACTGTCCAGTTTTCTAGTTTAGAATAATATAGGCATAGTGCACGACTTCAAAAGATAAACTTCATTCATTTCAACCTTAAATCATCAGTTTTGTTACTGAAATGACAACTGTCACAGCCTAATAGTTTGCTAATGAAAGTAACTAGTGTTTATTTATTTACAGTATATTTGGACAGCTGGTATTTACTTAAAAGCTGTTTGCATTACACTACATGTTCATGGTTGTGAGCACTTAAACCCCCTTAAACTCTTTTAAAAGCAAAACTTTCAGCATGTGGAAAAATCCAAAGCTTTACTGGCTGACTGGACCTATTGTTTCTAAGCAGGAGCGGCAACATTTATTTTTCTATTTGTTTAACTGGTGGGGGAAACTGAGTGAATGAAGCAAGTCCTTAGTGTCCTGCAGTTTTTATTGTAAGTCCCCTCATTATTTTTAACATCAGTTTTTGGTTCAGGGATTCTGAAGTGCTGGTCTTGTCTCAGTGCTCATTGTCTGTGTTCCTTCCTCTTTAAAACTTATCTCAGCATCAGACTCATCTGTATTGAGTGACATTAAAATAAAAAAGGTCATAGGCACTTAGATTTAATGAAAACAGATAAAGCAGCCTCTGATAAAACAACTTCAACATTCTTTCATTGATACTTTTATTAAAATTCATCTTTTAGTGCAAATGCAGCACACTGGGTTGCAGACAGACAGACTGAGAAGTATAGTCTCCATTACCCCCCACCCCCCACCCCCCCCCCCCCCCCACCCCCACCCCCCCACCCCCAACACTGAATAAGTAGAAGTGGATGGATGGATGGATGGATGTCAATAGAAATGCACTGGCATGATAGCCTGCATCATAACTAGGGATGGCACGATACCACTTTTTTATATCCGATACCGATACTGATATTTTATATTTGGATATCAGCCGATATCGATATAAATCCGATATTTAAAATTGATCCAGGCATTTAAAAACATAAAAAAAAAACATAAAAAAAAAAGAAGTCAACAGTCTCTCACACAACAAAATCAAAGTCTTTTAGTTGTCTCACATACAAGACTAAGGACCAGGGCGGGCAGCGCTTTTTAGGCAGTGGCACCAAAGCTCTGGAACTGTTTACCACTCCAGCTCCATTTAGCTGACTCTGTGGCATCATTTAAAAAAATAGTTGAAAACTTTTCTGTTTAACAAGGCTTTCTGGTTTCTGACTTTATTTTATTCTTTTTCTTTTAATATGGTAATGTTATTATGTTTTTAACATAGTGTTTTCTGGAGGTGGGGGATGATATTGTGTTTTAATTATTGTACAGCGCTTTTCTGTCCCTGGAAAACGCTATATAAATAAACTTTACTTACAACAATAACTATCACCTGAATCCTGTTGCTTCTGTGTGAGAAGGTGATGCTTATGGCATGTTGCAAATTTCATTAGGGCTGCAACTATCGATTATTTTAGCAATTGACTATTCTATTTATATTGATTACCCAAGTAACTGGATAAGAAATACTTTTTTTCATATTAACAGTTCATCTGCATATTTTAACTTCTGTACTGCAGTTTTTCCCTGTGTGAAACAAACAGGGTGGATGGAGCAGCTACAAAGTTCTCTTTTCTTCACTTACTGATCAGGTGGTTGATGAAGGACCTCTAGCTGTTTCCCAGTAAAGGTTTAATGGAGGTTACAGGGACGAAAAGGCTTCTTTTGGACACTAGAAAAACATTTCCTTCTGCTCCATCTGAGCGCGCCGGCTCCGCCTCTTTCCGCTTGTGCAGACTGACTGCACGTAAATCAGCTGACTGCTGCTATTACGTCATCAGTGTTCACGTGAAAAACTAGGGGCTGCGTGAGCGCAATCTTGTAATGCTTTATATTTACAAGCATTCTCCTAAATACGTTTCTACTGCAGGTCTATATTTAGTCACAAATCAGGGATTAAAGTATCAAAAATATTTTGACGGGGAAGGGGTCCTTCCGGTACCGGACGGTCACTAGTGCTAATAGCTGCGCTCGCTAGCAGTATGTCCAGGGAGCTGAAGTAGAGAAAAAAATAACAGCTGATTCTCAGCACAGTGAGCACAACACACAAACAAGGCAGAGAGCGGTGGAGGCAGAAAAACATGTCAGCGATGATCGCTCAGTGTCAAAGGGAATCCGTCGCAGCGACGGAGGATCTGAGGGGGTTGTTTTCTAACTCCTGATCCCCCACTCCATTCCAGTAGGTGTTGGTAATGCAGCTCTAAGCTGGTTTGGTCAACCGCAAACCCACAACAAGAAGAAGACGACTGAACCCTGTAATGCAGCTAATGTGAGCGAAATGTTATTTAATGTATCGGATTACATTTTTTTATTTCTTTCCGATATCCGATCCAGTGATTTAGGCCAGTATCGGACCGATACCGATACTGAATATCGGATCGGCGCATCCTTAATCATAACTCAGGCCATTCTTCATCCAATGCCTGTGGGAATCACAGTCAACACTACATTGACTTTCTGACCCTTAAGGATGAAATTATGGTGCTTGGTACCTAACCTGATGTGCTGCCTTTGCTTTTAAACTGAAAACCTCTAGGTTGTATTTGATGACTCAGCTCTCATCACAATAAGTGATCCTCAAACAAGAAATGGGCCTCTTTGACACAAAAGTTTGCTCACTGCAAAAGATTGAGTCGGTGTATTCACAGGTGTAGAAGTGGTGTGCAGGACTGCCAGGGAGAGATCTAAAGTTATCAGCTTCTCTGAAAGCAGTCCTGAAAGGCACCAGAAGCTGACCTTCAAGGAAATTGGCCAAATTTTAATCAGTTATGGTTTTTGAGGGATTTAGCAAACATTAATTTTGCGTTACATTAAATACCTGTTCACACAGAAAGCAATTTAGATTTTAGAAGTGCTTTGAACATCACAGGCAGCCCAGACAGTTTTGCCCATTTAAACTGTAAGGGACATTTCCATTCTAAGGTTTTGCTCTCAGTAAATCCTACATGCAAAATCCCGACACATGGACCAGAAATAGGAGAGCAGTTTGGAAATAAAGTAAGAAAAACAAGACTGAGATGGTTTGGACATGTCCTGTAGTGGGAAATAATGGATATACTGGACAAAGGATGTTGAAGATCGAGTTGCCAGGCATGAGGAAAAGAGAAAGACCACAGAGTAGATTCATGGGTGTAACGAAGGATGTGCAGAGGACATGCAGAAGAGGATGCTAGAGATAGGATGAGATGGAGGCAGATGATCCGTTGTAGCGAACCCAAAAGGGAGCAGCTGAAAGAAGAGGAAGAAACTGTGGATATTAGATTTGTCACATGATGTAAACGTGTTGATAAGCCAATTAATATTTTATATATGCAAGCAATTTCAGCAAGCATGGAGACTTATTAAAGTTATATTCATTTGATATACACTATACTGTTGTGGTTTTCACCCAAAAAAGCAAATTAATAAAGCGAATAATGATTTAAATTGAGCTGCTGTCATTCATGATTTATCATTCTTCAGTTATAATTTATAGTCACTGAACAATTCACAATATTGTCTTTTTTTTAATTTTATTTAATTTTTTTTTTAGCATTTTTAAGTTTAAAGACTATGTTTTAATTAACTAAAATTCAAGAGTGAAATATTAATTACAATGGTATTTCCTTCAAGACTGTTTATGAAGAAAGAATATGATGCGTAAACCTCAATTGTAAATCAAATCCATTCTAATAGTATGTTGATAAACTTGTCCAGGAAGTGGTGTGTTGTGTGGCACTGTAGGGAGTCTTATGGTGTTCTTTGTGTTTTCTTTCAATGATGGTTTGTCACAAACAGGACGATGTCCCTCACCCCTACAGTCTGAATAGCATCTCCAGATCTTATCTAAGAGCAAGCGAAGAAAAGAAAAGAAAAGAGTTAATTGATAGGAGCACAGAAGGTGAAGCAATCAGCAAGTTCCATTAGAAAGCATTTATTGCCTTCAGTCAATAAGCTACGCTTGCTTGGTTTTATTTTCTGCAATTTAGAGAAGGTATACGCACAAATCAAACTTTTATCTCGTGATCATGAATACAAAAAAAAAAAAAATAAATCAGTGAACAAGTCTACTTCAGATCAATTCATGCATCCATACATTCCTAGTTTCATGTGCCATATACACAGAATAGTTAATGAACTCGCTCTCTGCACTTGTGTGAGATGCCTAATTATTCCCAGTAATAATTTTGCTATTCAGTTGCTGTTTCATGGGATTCAGTACAGCTGTTTTCTTTATGTTGGAGCTTGTTTCCTTTCAAGTGGAAAAAAAAAGGAGAAAAGTCCAGCTTGTATACTGCATTACTCATGGATATATATATCTATATAGTTAGAGGAAGAAACACATTTCCCAGCAGTTTTCCGGTGCCAAGCCTGCTGGTTGTTGGCTGCACAGATGTCTGAGTATAGGGGGAGCAGAAGTGATGCAAGTACACCGTCAGCCCAACCACCTAACTCGACACGCTGACATATGGACTGCCTGTCAATTGCAATTATTAATTTGATATTTCCCAGCCCCAGGAGCATGGCACAACATGCTGCCCAAAGCCAGTATAATCAAATTACCAGAGCATAAGTAATGGCTGGCCATACACCACTGCTTCTCCTTACTGAACCTTTAATTCTACCATGTTGGCTCTGAGGGTAAAAAAAAAAAAGGATATATTTAAATTGATAACTGCAGACCTCCCCAAGGGTGTGTTTGCTTGGTGAAATGAATACACACATTGTTTTGAGTGAAGCAACTTTTGCTTAGGGATGGATTTTGCAGCTGAATTAAGTTTTAGGGCAAGAGTGAGATTTATATGGGTTCACTTAATTCTCTATCCTTCTAATATCCAGAAAAAATTCCCAGTCACAGCATTGCTATTACTTTTTATTTGTTGTTATTTCTCCTCGTACATTTCCACAATACCCAGCAGAATAAAGCATTCAATAAGAACAAGAAACTTCACTGTAGCAGCACTTTTCAAAACAAAGTTAGGAGACATTTTAAAACTGTAAAATATCAATAATTTGTATTAAAAAGGGAATAAAGAAGGACTGAAAAAGAGGTCAAAAGACTAAACAATAAATAACACTAAGCAATTTTACAGTGGCAGAAAAAAGTATTACAGGTTAAACAATCGGCAAACTCGTATGTGGTTCACAAGGTTATTTTCTACAAGCTGATATTTTTCTATATAAAGAGAGATTTACTAAAGTACATTGAAACAACAAATAAAAAAAGAAAAAAGAATCAGAGACCTTTTCAAGTAATTGTGGTAATTACAATAAAGGATGATGGTGATGGTTCTCAGTAATTGCAATTCTTAAGAGGAAAGCGCAACAAATCATTTTAGTTAAATGTCACATTAAGTCTTCACTTTTGTAAATCAATGTGAACTCCTATCAGAAAAGGGAAGTAAATGTTGCCATGGATACAGCATCTTTACAATGTGCCTCTTGTGCTTGGTCACTGCCATTGGATGTTCTCACATCTATCAATGATTTACTGGAAATGTAAAGACTTTTTAGATCTTGTAATCATGTTATATCTACAACTTATAATCAGAATCAGAAATGGGAGTATGCATCAGGATTAGCTTTTTCCAAAATACAGAGTTGCAATTATTAATGAACAAAGTGGATCCTCAAAAAATTATTTTGCCTAGAGGAAAATTGGGGGACCTTTACACCTGCACTCTTCAGTGTATTTGATCTGACTTTGGTTTTTCCTCTTTGGTGGAATTTGTTTGGGCAGGTGTGAACACCATGATCACCCTGAGGTGCAGAGGTGAGCGAAATAAGCACTTCTAAAGGATGGTATTTGGTAATCTCTTCCAACTTCAGCTCTTCAGTTCTGCTGTTGTGAGAATGTGAAGCTTGAGCAATTTTGTAGCTAACATTGCTTTGTATTTTGCAGGGGCGGGCAGTTAATTTTCACAAGGGGCCACATGGGAAACTAGAACTGTTGCTGAACACTTGCTGAATTCAATCTTAATTTTGTCTCTTTATAAGCTTATTTGGTGCGGCCCTTCATAACGGTCCCAGTTTCTCATGTGGCCCCTTGGTAAAATTAATTGCCCACTCCTGTTAGTTTGGGATGTGGCAGAGCTTTTTCACTTCCACTCCAGACACATTCAACGGCATGCTGAATGCTTGTAGTTATTAGAGAATCATTCTGGTTTACTTGGATGTTTTCTGTGTTTAAAAAGCAAAAATAACCTAACCGAAAGGGGAACACAGACAAGATTGTGATGCCATTAAGCTTATAGTTAGGGCTGGATCAGGTGACTCTGAACCCTCACTTAGTTATGCTGCAATGGGCCTAGGCTGCTTCACCTCTTTTCACTCTATTTATACACCACTCTGAATTTAATCATTAGTTATTATTAATCTGTGGCTCTCTTCCAAAGTGTCTTTTGTCCTGTCTCTCTACCGTCACCCCAGCTGGTTGCTGCAGATGACTGCCCCTCCTGTTTCTGTCAGAGGTTTCTTCCTGTTAAAAGGGTATTTTTCCTTCCCACTGTTGCCAAGTGCTTGCTCATAGGGAGTCATTTTGATTGTTGGGCTTTCTCTTTAATTATTGTAGGGTCTTTGCTTTACAGTGCCTTGAGGTGACTGTTAGTTGTGATTTGGTGCTGTATAACTAAAATTGAACTGAACTGAATTGAATTGAAAAAATTCACTTAAATCTTTGCTGGTTGAAACACGGAGGAATCTTTCACCACAACAATAGAAAATCATTTACTAAGTTGTGGTAAATGTGATTTTGCTCTGAAAAAACGAGCTACTATCAGGTTACAGTTCAAAAACTGACTTTGGTCATTTGACCATTTCGATAGTGGTCATTACGCAAATAAGTCATTTCAGGTATTTCAGAAGTCTCTTTACAGGACATCACCTAGGCTCTGATACATTTGGCTTGTTTTTCAAGATTAATCCAAATCAATATTAATTAATTGTAATCAATGCAATGCTCCTCAGAGGAGTGGACTGAACTAATGAAATTAATGAAGTTCATGTTGAAGAATTTGGCTACCAGTTTCTGTTGAAGTGTAACATCTGCATATATAGGCTTTTTTTTAGTACACTGCAGTTTTAACAGCACAGTACACAGCTGTGCTTTGGGATGTTTCTGTTGCCTTGACTTATGATCTCATTCCCCCTTTGAGAGTATAATTTCCTGACTAGAGGACAATTTATTATTATTTTTTTTTGTATAAACTCATACACTTCTTGATGGAGTTTGAATATAGTTCAGCAAAGCAGAACATTAACTAGAGCCAATAGACTAGCCAGGGACAGCAGAAAAACATGCTAAGCAGTCTCTTTGTAAGTCATTAATGCATTTTTAACTGCCAAAGGCATTGCATGCGGACGAGCCTTCAGGGAAAACTCATCTTTAAAGTCGTGCCTGTGTAGAATTTCTTTTTCCTGAAATGCTGTTTGTCAATAATTTCTTCAAGCATGTCCTGCTCTGCAAATGGAGTGATGATTACTTGTGCAGACTTCTAATTGCCTTGTAAATGAGAGCAGAATTACCAATACATCAACCTGGATCAAATGAACTGTTTGTTTGCTCAGAGCCACTGAATCACCCCCCCCCCCCCCCCCCCCCCCCCCCCCCCCAAAAAAAAAAGAAAAGAAAAAGAAAATCTGGTTAATCTGGTTGACAGAGGCGGTGATTTGATCACAGCAGTTCAATGTCAGCTCTTTTTATTTCTTGTTAGGAAAGTTTCCTTTGAAACATAAAGCTCAGTGTCAGCTCATGTTATTTTCACTGGTGGCTCACAAGAGATGTTAACATTAATTCTAACACGTGTCACCTGCAAATGCGAATATCACGCTGACAAGGTGCCACACAACAGTGAGAACAAATGTGAAGACGGAAATCATAGATGTTGCAAGAACCCTGATAATTTATTTATTGTGGTTATAGTGGCACTGTGAAGGAATGATTTTATGCGTGGTTCCATAATTTGCTTTAATATTGTGTCCACTTCCATGAATGTAGGAGTGCAAGCACGTGTCAGAGATTGTGACTGTCGGTGGGCATAGTAAAGCAAGTAAATACAAGGAAAAAGCTGACTGCTTCTAACAGGCTTTATAAATCATTTTTGAGGTGGAGTATGCATTGAAATGTTTGATTTCAACGCGCAGTTTGTTTTGTTGAGTAAAAAAACATCATAGTCATCAAAGAGGAAGAAGTCAGAATTCTGGCTTTTTCTTCTGAAAAAAGTAATAACCCAAAACATTTTTTGTCTCCATATTTCTCTTTTGTACATGAGGCTAGAAAAAAAAATCCCATGATGATCTCAATGTTATAAATCAACAGGGCATGAAAAACACTGATTTCATCACTACTTTTTTCAGCGATGAAAAAAGCAATGTGCATAAAAAACATCCAGCCCCTCCGCCTGGTCTCAAAAAAGTCCTGCACACATAGCAGAAAGTAGAAGGATTTGTGCTTCCATCCAAACAGCTTTGAAGACAACACAACCACCAAGATTCCTGGCAGCTCCAAACCCATGTGACACTTTGCTGCATTTGATCACCTCCCACTCATAATAAACAATAAAAATAAATAGGACTGCAAAATCCCTTGACAGATTCTGTGAGGACTATATGTTCATATTAGTGAACTGTGAGAAAATGGCTTTGCAGCAGCTGCAGGGCACTATGAGTTTTACTTGGAACTTTCTGGTCGCTCCATCTTATCAGGGGATTTGTAGCCTTGCATGTATATTAAAGGCCTACATGCAGAACACTGTAAATAATGTGTGTACCTTCCATGGTATCATGCAATTCATCATTCTGCTCTGATTCATCCATCATGGAGTAAACCATGATTAAGTGTCTCACATTCACCTGGGAAGGAGGTCTCTTTTTAATGGAGGTGGAATTTGTCATAAGCTGCTGCAACCGATTAAACTTACAAGCTCATGTCCTCATCCATATGGACTTCCAGTCCGGGTGTGGTTTTCTTCCCCTTGTTCTGAGAGGTGAAGTGCTGCATCTGCACCATCTGCTGCATTGTGTCAGGCCCTCTGCACAAGTGGTAGAGCTGAGTTATTGAGAGGGACGTGCTGTTCTCCAGACACAGGTACCTGATAACCTGCACTGTTTACAACCAACCTCAAAGCTCAAAGCAAGAAGTAAAATGCAGATAGCTGGAATAATTCTGTCCTGATTGTGTTATTGTATGGAGACTGCAGCTTTAGAGTGCTTTGTAATAGACTGTATTTCTTCAGGAATGAAACATTTAGGAAAACTCAAATATATGTTGGCTTCATATGAACTATCAAGTTAGTTTTTCCTTCTTTCTGTAGAGAGTTCATTTCTGAGACTATGACTGTGAATTTTTTTCTCTTGAAATTATTCTGATATGTTCTCCTTTCTGAAAGACTGAACAGAAAGATTGACAATCATTCCTAAAAATGACATCTGAGTCATCTGACATCTGTTGTTAATGTGGTTTCACATTAATAATGCTGGGACCTCTTGTAAGGTGGTATAAAGGACAACAAAATCTTCCCTCGGGTGTGAAAGGTGGGGTCATGGCACCAGACTGTTAAAACAGGTTTCTATTTTTTTAGAAGCCTGTTTTTAGACAGTTTTTAAAATAATTCTTTTCTTTTTTGGTGGTTTGGTTAGGTTTGGGCAACAAAACTACTGAATTTACACAGTAGATATAAATAACAGAAAGGACCACATGTCTTACTCTGCTACTACCTGTCTGAATAGGTTGGACATTTTACATGCACTTACTCACCTGACCCATTGTGATCTCCCATGTAAACACCAGCTTTTTTTTTTTTTACCCGCCTTTCAGTGTCAACTGCATTGCCACTTTTCTGGTAAGGCCAGACTGGAATTAATTTAGGTAAATTCCCTGCTGATTTCATCCAACCACTTCCATGGTTTGAACAGCAAGGCTGCTGTTGCACATGGATGTCTGAGCCCAGGGGGACAGACCAGAACAGCGATGAAAGGACTCCATACTGTGAGAGTAAAACACCTTTGGGAAATTTTGTCAGACAAGGGGACAGCCAAAAAGGTCTCAATTCCCGTAATTGTTTGTATCAGCCACTTCAAACAGTAAATACTGTTCAGGTTTGAAGTGGTTTGGAGTCCAGACAAGCTTCTGTGGTTGGTGTTATCTTTTTATCTTCTGCCGGGAAAACAGAATTTGAGAGATGTTTTGGCTTCCTTTGTGATTTTATGGAATGAATGTCAGTATTAATTTTCATTTGGCTTTGATAGATGCCTTGGAACAATTACTCAGCCTCTGAGGGAAAAAATATTCACAGCACAGATATACACCACTTAAGGTAAGAGCAACATCCGGAGAAAATGGATATCATAATACAATATATGTGTCAATGCAAAAAAGTTGGGACAGTCTTTCCAGATGTGCTAGCTGCCAATTCCATCAGCATAGGCTGGATCATGTTCACATACGATACAGCACGATACAGCTTTAAAGATATAGTAAGTGCAATTTTTATAGGTTATTAATGGAGAAAAAGAACATTCACTCACCAGTATACACTGATTAGTGTGTAATTACAGCTTCCAACACGGGCTACGCCTTATAAGTTACTTTTAATTTAAAGATCACCAATGGCACTTTCAAACTATGTATGGCCATTTAATATTTATACTAGGGATGTTCCTGTAATCAATGCACACCTGTAATCATTTATAATGCACACTTATTGTCCTACCTCATAAAATGTGTTTCCCTTGTAGTTTTTGGTAGGAAAAAGGAATAATCGCCAAAATTCCCCATGTTTTGGAAGGAAGCGTAAGGCATGGCAACTGGCTCCGCCTCCTCGTCCTCCTCCTCTGCGTGCTCTCTAGGGTGGGGATACAATTTATGTCGGGGATAACTACTGTGGCACGACACCGGAAGTCCGCGAACGGCGGCACTTTTGAAGTATGTTGTGCCACGGCCGATGCATTCGAAGTAAAAGGGCACTGTGCGGCACTGTGCATTGCGATGAAAATGTGTTACTGCAAACAATGTTCAGCATCACTGAATATGAGAAAATAACATTCGAAAAACGAATAAATTGCGACTCAAAATGTGTCGGATTGTGAACGACGCTCCTTGCTCTACAATTCACGGTACACATCAAAACAATACAATACAAATATCCATCCATTTTCTTTCAATTATCCGGGGCTGGGTCGCGGGGGCGGCATCCTGAGTAGCGAAGCCTCCTTCTCCCCTAGCCTCCTCCTCCAGCTTCCCCCTGATTCAGACTTCAGCACTGGGTCTTTGTAGAGCTACGATGTAACCTACGTAAATGGCCGATGTTGTTGCCAGCGTTTATGCTTGTGCAGGTGCATTGCGCGTGTTAATTACCTTTGGGTCGTCTCCTGGTGTTTTATATGCGGTGCCAGCCAACGGAAACATAAAATACTGGGACTTTTTTTCCTCCTAGGTCCTACTCTTGGCTGTGGTCAGATTTTTTTGCAAACACATTTGTCCCTCTAGTTTTTTCGCTTCTTTGTACAAACTTGGGGAAGTAGCCGGAAATGCAGGGAAGGAAAGGTGCTTCTCCGGAGGTGCGCTTCAGGTTACAAACTTCAAAAATAACTAATAAAAGTATCAGTAAGTATCAGGCCAAGATTAACAGAGTTATGTCATTTTTCTATAACAATGTCAGGGCTGCAGTTCTATCTGGTGGCAGATGCCTGCACAACATTTAGGACAAACATTTACCAGCACTGGGTATCAATTAAAACCTTAATAATTAGGCTAACCGACTAGTACGTCTGGTACTGACTAGTGACAATAGCGACGATTAGTCGTCTAGTCAACTAGTCGCACACATCCCTAATTTGTACATGTATATTTTCATCATCATGTCCTTTTCTTCTACCACTTCTCTCTCTCTGCATTTCCACCTCATTTTCTTCCTCCTCACCTCAAACCGCATCCCCTGAACTGAAGTCTAATACATGAAAACATGCTTATTTATTCCCCATATTGTTGCAATTACTTATTGTCAGCAGATTAGACATGCATCCCTCCCATCTCCAGACAGCTGCCAACAAGCCGGCTAAACAGGTAACATGATGCCAGCTAATGTTAGGCTCAAGTCTCTTAAAAAATCCCACATTGTATGAGAGTTTATTCACTAAGTGTCCAAGTCTGAATGTTAGACAGACACTTTAGGACAGTTTCACTAATGCTGGCTAACAGCAGCTAAAAGCTGCAAAAACAGCAGCGCTTAACGACAGAAAAGTTCAGGATATCCTCAACAACTCATCTCAGTATCACTGTCATCAGACAGAAGTGAGCCTCACTGACTCATCTACTTGTATCTGCCTCCTTTCACAAAGTTTTAAAGCCTCCTCCAGAGAAAATAGACATGGACACCCAGGCTGACAGCCAACATATAGATGAACAGCAGCCAGAGTTGTTTGTCCTACAGTGGCCACCATAGCTAGGATTATGCTATGGTGGTAAGTAAACAGAATTGAGCTGAATGCAAACTGCGATCTACTGACATCTAGAGGTGATATTTTACATACTGTATCTTTAATCTGCATCTCTGGATGGTACGGTAACACAGACAATTATTTTTGGTAGTGTTTCTGAACCTTTCCAGGGATTTCCATGACAGACTGGTGCCTGTTTTTAATGCAGTGCTTCTAAAAGGCCTGAATATCACAGGCATCCAATACTGATTTTCAGCCTTGTTCTTTACACACAGAGATTTCTCCAGATTCTCAGAATTTTTTGATAATATAATGTACAGCAAATGATTAGATATTCTATTTGATATTCAAATTGTTGTATATCTTTACTTCAGAGAAACTCTGCCTCTCTACGATGCTCTTTTTGTACCTAGTCATGTTACTGACCTATTCCAAATTAACCTAATTAGTTAGCTAATTAGCAAAATGTTGCTCTGGCTATTTCTTTTTAGAACTACTTACTTTTCCAGCCTTTTGTTGCTCCCATGTCAACTTTTCTGAGATGTGTTGCTGCCATCAAATTCAAAATGAGCAAATGTGTTTTGTGTTTTTACACAGCATTCTGGCATTTTCTGAATTGGGTTTATATATCAGTATATACTACATCATATGCTAAATATGTGGTGCAGAATTTAATTATATTGTATCATTTGAGTTGTCTGATTGTAGCAGCTGTGCATGGAGCACAACATTCATTGTGTGTGACAGTTTTCTATAGATAGTGGAAGACTATGGATAACCCTGAGAGGCTGATGAGATCAGGGAAATAGGAACTCTGTGGGAGACAACAAAAAAGGTGTCTCATATTCACTCAGTATGTACCTGCGGGTGGCAGATGATTGATTTGCAAGGGCTCAAAAATCAATAGCAACCTGCTAGAGTTGCCAGTCATTACATCAAAGCGTTAGAAGTCGTAAACATCAGCAAAGTCAGATATAAGCAATGCAGACGTACCCAAGATGGAACTGGTAGGGATGGTTAATTAGAGGATAAAACTGAGAAAGGATTTTTTTGACACAATAAAATGTTCACACCGGTATTTATGCACAAAGGAATTCTTATACAGACATATACTTACATAGTACATGCAACAATATACAGTATTACCTGCTGATCTAACAAGACTTAACCACATTGGATTAGTGCATGAGGGACAGTGAGGTCTAGTTGTGAGCATTGCTACGATTTGTTTCTTGGCAAAAAGAGATTTGAAAATGAAAGTACTGTAACTTATTCTCACTAAAACATATCCACTGATTTTTTTACATGCAGAATCTAGTCCTACTAAGCTAGCTTTCAATTAAAATTATATATATATATATATATATATATATATATATATATATATATATATATATATATATATATATAAACATTGCTATGCATAAAAGAAAAGTTTTTAATTTCTTGGCAAATCATAGCTAAAGAGAAAACAAACCTTAAAGTGAATTTAACTGTGTTTGCATTTATGTCTACAACTGAAGAAACAGAAGAAACTTCCTATGGCATACACAGAGCCTGAAACTGAAACTGCATGGCGTTTCCAGGGTATTGCTGTGCTGTAAATTGTTTTCTCTTTGAAAAAGAAAGTGCTTTTTTTTTTTTTTTTTTAATCTTCTCAGCACTGTAGTCTTTACAGATCCTTTTCTGGAGTAGAGACAAAGGGCAACGTGTGAAGATGAATCACTGCTGTTCTGTCCATAGACAAACCAGGCCAGTGCTGAGGTCAAAGCAACACCAGCTGCTACACAAAATTATCAGTTCGAGCAGAACTGTGGGGTACAGCCCCATTGGTTGAGACAGATACTCTTTTGATAGGAGGGGATCTATCTCTGTGTCAGTCTTCATTTCCAATGTCTAAAGTTAATTGTTACCATGGAAACAATGATAAAATAAAAGGGATAGTTTATACCCTCAGTTCCTGTACATATGACCAGCAACTCATTCTTAAGGAGACTGAAATTCAGTGGTAGAATTCAACAGCTTTGAGAGAGTCCCATAAACAGCAGTCTGGTATCATTTGCATCTCATTTAATCAAGGCAAAGACACTGGATGGCATCTGCAGCAGCACTGCTCTATGATGCCTCTAGTTGGAAGTTGCACATTTATCAATCTGTCCTGACACCTTTGAAGAGCTGCAAGTATTTAATAAACTGAAGGAGACATTTTTCCTATTAATACTTTATACTGTATCCCCCATGTTAATTTGTAAATACATGCATACTTGTTTTCATATTAAAAGTTTTGAACACATCTAATATGGTTTATAGCATTAAGCATTAAAATAATTTGTTCTTGTTAATAAAAGTCACCACAGCAGTAGCAGAGGGATGTTGCACTAGAAATAGGTGGAGCACTGAAATGTATATTTTCCACAAGAATTACCATGCACCTGCTCAGTTTCAATATATCTGTCAAATACAGCACTGTCCAAACATCTTCATTTTTGCCTTTACATTTTGCTTCCAAGGAGCCAGACTTTCTTGTAATGTTTTTCAACTGGTTATCAGCAATAGTTCTCCAGGCTTTCTGAAGGTCTTTCAAAGTTCTTCTTTGGACATTGTCTGCTTTTTCATTCATTTTTTTCATTTCAGTCCTTATTCATTCTAGCGCCTAACCAGAGTTGTATCTACACATAACAGACAACTTAGCAAAAAAACCCATTTAAAATTACATCTTTATGCCAAAGATAACACAGTTTGACAGGCATAAAAATAATAGTTTTGCACCAACAAGGTAATTCCCAGAGAACTATTGGCTGAAAACTTGGCATATCTTGGCGTGGTGTGCAGTGCTTCTTTAAAAATTGATTAAGATAGAAATTGATGCCTGGATCAATAACTGGACTAAAAATCCTTGGTGACAAGTCTTATTGAGTGATAATCCAAATTTAAAATTTTTGGTTCAAATCATCATTAATGTGTTTTGATGAGCTCATGTGAGAAGTAATGAACGCCTACATCTGCAAATGGTGGAGGCTCTGTCATGATTTGGGGCTGCATTTCAGCCAGTGGTGTTGGAGATCTTTTCAAAATTTGGCCTCCCCAGAACCTGGACCTCTACATTATTGAAGCAGAGCGGGATCATCTTGACAGTGAATGGAAAAAAAAGCAGCCAACATCCAAAGAAGAGCTTTGAATGTCCTTCAAGAAGTCTGGAATTTCATGGTCCCCCGGTCTTCCTGGTTTAATCCCCTCTTTTATATTTTCTCTTCTTCTTCTTTGCTCTCTCTCCTCTGTTTCTGTGCATATGTGTGTATCAACTCTGCTTGTGTGTTCCAGAGGCAGAGCCTTCCCTGGTCCTCCACCTTCTCTGCCCACACACCTCAAGGTTATGACTAATTACTCACTGTCTTCTGAAGCAGAAGATTTCCCTCAGTTGATGCCAGATTGTTGCACTGTTAAGTGATAGTGTAGCTTGGCCTATGTGCATGCTATGTTCTTGTGTGTAAATTTGTTTTTGTGAAAAGTTGGACTTCGCCTGGATGTCAGCAACCTTGGGAAACCCCTGTTGGGAGAGATCTGTGGAATCAGGAAAACCTGTGGAAGAGAACCCAGTTTGGAGGAAACCCTTTTGGATTAATGTGCCTCAGCTTGTTTCATGCAATAAATTATATTTTTGTTTTTATTTATTTTTGGCTAAAAGTAGATGATTTTGGTGGCTAACTATAACCAAAGAGCAACAGAAATGTTAAATGTTACGCTGGTGCAGTGGGTCCTGGGTTCCTCCTGGTGCACGACAATGTCCAACTTCATGTGGCGCGAGTATGCAGGCAGTTCCTGGAGGATGAAGGAATTGATACCACTGACTGACCCCCCACGCTTGCCTGTCCTAAATCCAATAGAACACTGGAACATTATGTTTTGGTCCATCCGACACCGCCAGGTTGTACCTCAGACTGTCCAGGAGGTCAGTGACCCTTCCACTGGTACAGATCTGGGAGGAGATCCCCCAGGACACCATCCGTTGTCTCATTAGGAGCATACTTTGATGTTATCCAGCATGCATACAAGAATGTGGGGGCCATACAAACTACTGAGTAACATTTTGAGTTGCTGCTCTGAAATTTCAGCAAAATGAACTAGCCTGTCGCATCATTTTTTTCTCTTTGATTTTAAGGGTGTCTTTGAATTCAGGCCTCTGTAGACTGATAATTTTTATTCCCATCAAACAATGTGGGATCCTTTCATTCCTAACACATTACCCAGTCCATATCAGTATAGATATACAGAATTATTTTTACCCCACTGAGATCTGATGTGTTCCTTTCATTTTTTTGATCACCGTATTTCTCCTGGCTATAAGGTTTATTTTTATATCTTTATTTCATGTCAGATGACTATCAAAATCCACAGTACACAAGAGGGGAAGCACCTAGATTTATGAGCTTTCTTACAGTCTAATTAAAATCTCCAGACAAGCAAGAGAAGGGTATTATTTATTTATTTATTTTTTTTAGTCTTTCCTGTGCGTTGTCACCCCATTCTTCTTTAATTCCAATAAATGCATGCTGCATTAATGAAGCAAAGTCAGAGCTCTCCTGTTTCCTTTCATTTGCTGAGATCACAAAGCCAATGCATCACACAGGGGTTTCCAGCACCCTCCCAGCTGACCATGGCTAAATGGTGTTTTTGCTCTGCTGAACACTAATCCTTCTGTCAGATAAGGCCCATTATAGCAGGGCTGTATCCAGCCCAGTTCAGTTTGAACAGACATTGAACCCATCTGTAGCAGACAGCACAGTTCTGCAGGGGACGGCATTTCAATGGGGCTGCAGTGTTTGCGTGTTTAAAGTAACAGTCTACATCTCTCTTCCAGCACAACTGGTTGCTCCTCATTTTCAGTATTCAAAGGCAATAGGTTTGTTAAGGGCAACAACAACTACTGTTGCAGCCTACCGGATTGCATTAATATTAAAAAAGCAGAATCAGGATTATAATTTAATCTAGAGTTGTGAATTTGCTCATAGTACGCAAAGTCTGATAGAAGTGAGGAACTAGAGTGCTTGTAATGCATCCACTGTGTTTGGCTGTTACCAAAGCACATGGGCCATTACACGTAGTATTATCCTCTCTATCTGTACATAAGATTTTATTGCAAAATGACGTTTGCTCTCATGAAACTCATTTGGAAGTCAGCAGATCTATCATCGACTCTCCTAGACCCAGACAGCCGCATGAAAATGAGCAGCCAAACAGATGCACTTTATTTGTGCGGGAGAAAGGCAGCATTGTTATTTTTCCCTCTCTGAAAATGAGGAGCTGAGGCTGGACGCTCACAGCCTGAGGGGATGGAGATTTAACTCAGAAATGGCTCATATATCGAAGCCCGCAATCATTGGTATTCTTTGTGGTATATTTTAATGACATACATCTGACATTTCAGCATCACGGTCGGCAATCGAGCATGTGCAATATCATTTGTAGGAGATATTTTGTTAATAAAATCCTCTCAATTCCTAAATCCTCAAAAAGAAAACAACAGATTTTTCTTTTTTATTGCTTTGTACTTAATGGGAAAGAAACTTGGCCCTCACAAGTCATTTCTTTCTTCTTCTTTGACTGTTAAAGGAGGTTGTAGACTCATCTATTAGTGGCTGTTTACCAATTGTTTTCCAACAACACTCACATTATGTGTAGCAACAGCGAGCTCACAGATTGACCACCTGAGGCGCTGTGGGAGCACAAACATCAGCAGAGAAATTAGTTTCCTTTCCTTCTGTTCTCCTTCTTTCTCTTCTACAGCTTCATGGTTTTTATTGATGTCATCAGGGGTCTATTTTGTTGATCTTTCAAAGAGGTAACATGTTTTAGATAAAGCCTCGTTGAATCTTGGGAGTATAATGTCAAGGGAATAGGCTGCGAGACGATAGGGAGCGCTGGGAATGACTTTGCTTCTCCTCAACATCACACACAAGCTCATCCAGTGTCTCTGCCACTCCTTTGTGTGCCAGCACTTCTATTTTGGTATGTTAGTGCTGTGTACTGTGGGTTGTGGATGTCATTATAGAAGGCAAACATCCACACTAATGAGGTTTTGGGGAGCTGAATTTAAATCTATTAACCTGTTTATTTACACTGAAAGAGCAATAAAAAAGGACTTAACAAACTGTCACTTTATTTACATTTGGCACCTAATAGACTGGAGCTGGTGCAAGTTTGGTGTGTCAGCCCAAACTTGCACTGACAGGCTGACAGGCTGTCCACCTGTCATCCAGAGTTAACTCGAAACAGGTCCTGCCCCCAACACACTGTGCAGGCAAGTGGGTAAATCTAATTAATGGAATGGTAGACTGGATTTGTTTGTTTTTTGTTTATTTGTTTGCTTTTTGAAGTTAACCATGATAACCTATAGTTATCAAAAATATTTAGAATCAGTCCCCTTTATTGTTTGTTTTTCTGAAAAAGGAAGGTCATTTATGTAGCGGGGTGGTTAAAACCTATAACTTAATTTCATAATGGAGTTTTCCTTCTGGCTAAATGATTTTCCTTTTGGGATGTTAGGGTCCGTAAGCATGCTCTTTGTTTCTTTTGAATGTAACACTTGATGTTAAAGTTATTATCATTAACAAACGAACGAAATACAAAAACTGAAATTGAAAAAACATTTATTTAACTGAAAAAAAAGGATAGTTAAAAGGAAAAACAATAACTGAGTAACTTGTATTGTGTGTTTACAAAACTATCTACAACAAATGGAATTTATAGATAAAATGCCCTTCGTTTTTGTGTTTGTCAGTTTATTTAAAAGTCTTGTGGACTGATGTGAAATCACTTTCTGCGCTCTAGCAGTTTTAGCTGGGACCACCATACCATAGACATATGTATATGCGCCATATGGCACCTCATTGTGTGTGTGTGTGTGTGTGTGTGTGTGTGTGTGTGTGTGTGTGCTCACTGTGCCAGTCCACAAAATAATGGCAACAGCAAAAGTTGGTCCCATATGGGATTTCTTTGAGTATGATAGCGAGGCAGAGAGAAGCAAGTGTTTTTTTGTCGATGAAGGCAAAATGTGCGGAACACTTCTCAAGGAGTAAAACCCCACCAACCTCAAAGTCCACCTGAGAAGCGTGCACAAGTGGCTACAAAAACTCTACGCAATCTACGCAGTAACCCATGACGTAACCTGAGGTGCACGCAAAATGTAATTCCACATCGGGTCCATGCAGCCTGGAACGACTGTGATTAGCCTACTCAGCACAGTCGAGGCTTCTTGTGCAGTTCTGCCTACTTTTCGCCACAGTTTTTGAATTTAGCAGTGAGAATAATAGTCAAAGCATCAATGTAAGAACTCACAAATGTCATCAGATTCCTGGAGGGAGACTGATAAAACTATCAAAATGGATGTGAGGGAATGAACAAAGTGAGAAAAAAAAAATGACCACAAAGAGCGAGGACCAAGGAGAGGAAAAAGTCCCAGCATTTTTTGTTTCTGTCAGCTAGCACCGCATATAAAACCCCAGCACATGACCATAAGGTAATTAACACACATATTGCAAATCATAAATGTCAGTAGGTTGCGTACATAGGCCCCACAAAGACCCAGCACAGAAGTCTAATTAATGAGTATCTAACCAAGCTATTGTCTCCGAGTGGCTCCGACAGAGAACCAGCATCACAGCCCTGCAGAAAGGTGACAACCATAATGGACTGTTTTGACTGTTTTTGTTAATAAAAAGGAAGTGGGAGGAAGCACGGATACATTTGTTACACCTTGAATCTTGCAGCTGACAAAGTATGAAAAAACGAAAACTAATACTAAAACTAAAAACCTAAACTAAAACTAAGGATTAAACAAAAAATTAAAAACTAGCAAAACCACTAAAAAATTAATTAAAACTAACTGAATTAGAGAAAAAAGTTAAAACGAAATAAAACTAAACTATAATATAAAATCTATTAAACTCTTTGTAACCTTGGTCATAAGGTATGTTGCAAATGTACTGGCAGAGGTTTGCCTAATGTTACAAATTTCCATCACAAGGTTCATATATATATATATATATATATATATATATATATATATATATGTATATGTATATATATATATATATATATATATATATATATATATATATATATATATATATATATATATATATATATATATATATATATATATATATATATATATATATATATGAAATGAGTCATCTGGTTGATGACACTTGAAAAAAAAAAAAAGAAACCACCATCCAAATACTTCTTAAAATGTAAAACTTGGCAGATAATGTTATGATTAGGTAATGATGTTTTTTAGTGGAGGAGTGTAAGAGTTAGTTATACAGTGTTTTTTTTCTTGTGTGCAATGTTAACAGTTCTTCCCTGTATGACCTTAGAAGAGATGACGTTTAGTTTAATTTTAGCAGCCACCATATCAACCATGGTCACTGGAGGAATATTTTAATAAGCACTACTTTTTAAAATGTCAACCCCTCAGACAGATAAAGATACAGGCAAAAGCATTTTTTTATCCAACTTTACTGAACCCCTACTGCCTTGACATAAGAGCATGGTGAGTTAACATTTAATAGTCATTTGTTCTGGACTGGATATGAACTGCAGATATTTCAGTTCTCCTTATAGATAAAAACATCCACAGTGTCATTCTTTCTGTGGTAAATGGTATAACTTTTTTGCATTCTGTGTATAGGGTTTATCATCTATCTGTACCTAAGGTATATACCTTAGATTCATATATGCTTTCACTGAGTATATATAGTGCCAGTCAAATGTTTGGACACACTCATCCTAAATGTGTCCAAACATTTGACTGGTACTGTATATAAAAACTCCCAACAGTATTTTCACTGCACAAACTGATATGGGTAGAAATGGAAGAGGGTATGGTGCTACAAGCCTGATTGCTTTTTGTTTGTTACATGTTGTAAATCAGGCGTTGGCTTAACTGGAGTCAGCAAAAGCTCAGCTTTAACCTCAATCTGGGTTATTTGCTACTAGCTTTGTGTTAGCATTTGTCTGTGCAGATGACTTCAAAGACTATCAACAGCTGCTTCTAGCATAGGGGAAGTTTGCACTTTTTCATGTTCTTATCCTTTCATACAACAAAAATAACAAATAGTGTCCATATCTCAACTCCTCCAGAGATGTTTACCGCTCTACTATTTTCCTCCTGTGCTTACTTTAGCTTGTGTGAGGCAGGAAACCACCCACTATGCAGATAATTGAAAAACTTTTGAAACACAAGTAACAATGTGATTGTAGCTCTAATGTGACTACTGAATCTGGTACAGTAATGCATTACATTCGTGCATTACAGAAAACTGTAATTTGATTATCAATCCGGTCTCACAGCAACACATGAAATAGTTACTAAAGCTCTGTTGTCTGGACATAAATTGTAACTTTGTTCCCTTAACAATTCAATTCAGTGCAATTTTATTTATATAGCACCAAATCACAACAAACAGTCACCTCAAGGTGCTTTATATTATAAGGTAAAGACCCTACAATCATTACAGAGAAAACCCAACAGTCAGCATCCCCCTATGAGCACTTGGTGACAGTGTGAAGGAAAAATTCCCTTTTAACGGGAAAAACCAGGGTCAGGGAGGGTCAGGGAGGGGCAGTCATCTGCGTCGACCAGTTGGGGCTGAGGGGAGAGAGACAGGACAAAAAAAAGAAAAAAATGCTGTGGAAGAGATCCAGAGATTAATAATAACTAATGATTAACTGCAGAGTGGAGTATAAACAGTAAAAAGAGGTAAATGAAAAGAAACACTCCCCCAGCAGCCTAGGCCTATTGCAGCATAACTAAGGGAGGGTTCAGGGTCACCTGATCCAGCCTTAGCTATAAGCTTTATCAAAAAGGAAAGTTTAAAGCCTAATCTTAAAAATAGAGAGGGTGTCTGTCTCCTGAATACAAATTTAGGGATGGCCCCTTTGTGTTCCAACATGACTGGCCTACACAGAGTCCTGACCTCAACCCATTAAAACACCTTTGTAATGGGAGACGAGCCAGGCCTTCTCGTCCAACATCAGTGTCGGAACTCACAAATGTGCTTCGGGAAGAATGGTCAAAAATTCCAAAAAGCACTGTCCTAAATCTTGTGGAAAGCCTTCCCAGAAGAGTTGAAGCTCTTATAGCTGTAAAGGGTGGGGCGAATGGGAGGTCACTCAAGTTCATATGCATATGAAGGCAGACAAGTGAATATTTTTGTCAATATATTGTACGATACATATATATGAATCATTACATTTTTTTTTTTAGAATTTATTTCGAACAATCAAAATTAAAAAAAAAAAAAACAGTTTAGGAAAATAAAACATACATATATGTATATATGCATATGTACATATATGTACATATACAACAGATATGAAACAAACATAAAATGTCCAGCAATGTATTTTGTAAACAAATCTCAAGGTGTTCGAAAAGGGAGCAGGAAGAAGCAATAGCTTATCTAGCCCTGTCCCTATGTTATTTTGCAAGTTCATAATTAAACTAGTTATATTATTACCCAAACATGCCTATGTATATGTATACACAGACACATGCATGAATGGTTACACATACCTACCCATATCAAAGTACCCGCAGATACAATTTACCCAATCCTCTATAGATCAGAGCCTTATGTACATGTATCTACAATACAATAATAACAAAACATTCTATCTCATTCGTATTTATACACATTATTTATATACTCTTTATATTTTTTGCTTTAAACATCACCTGAACAGTTTAAAATTTTACTAAATCCATAAATTTCATAAGTTTTTATTTAAAGAATAGTGGATTTGTATGTTCCCGATACCAAACATTATATATCATTCTTAGTGCTCTTTTTTGCATTATACATATTTTTTGTAGAGAACTTTTATACGTGTTACCCCAAACTTCAACACAATACTCTAAATATGGCAATAACATTGTACAGTAACAGAGTGTGCAAAGTTGTATTATTCAAGATATGCCAAGACCAGCCTGGTGAAAAAGTCATGTTTATGAATTCAAAAAACAAATAAATAAATAGAATAAGGTTCTTATCTGGAAGCAATAGCTTAGCAGTAATAACAATTTCACAAACTACCTTAAGACTACGTTGTGATTACAGTAAGTCTTTACTTTCTAATCATTACACCTTTAAACACTATTTAATTCAACATCAAGGTATCTTTTGTTTCCATGAATTTAAGAGCTCTCCAATGTCCTTTAGAAATCAGACTGACTAGCCCTCTGTAAGACCGGCAACCTATGCAGGGTGTACCCTGCCTCTCACCCAGCGACAGCTGGAATAGGCTCCAGCCCGCTTGCCTCACTGACCACTTTCTGAAACCAAACTGCAGATTAGATTGAATTATGTAATTATCTGATTTTTCAGATACTATCAGGTTTATCTGACAGATAAACTGATATATTTCAGACAGCTTTATCTGACACCACTCAAGGCAGACAAAAATTTCTCATTATAATACCACCACTCTGTCTCCTTTCATGCTAGGATGCAGTGTAACACCATACAAATCTCATGCCCAAAATGACCCCCACACCACCTCACTATTTGAAAAGCACAGATCACATCTGCCTAGACCACGCTCTGATTCAAACATGCTTTCATTACGCCCAGATTTACTGAAACAATAGAGTCCTCAATAACCTTCGGTACATCCCAACCTCTGCTGCTCACCTGCTCACTGGGGAAAAGACTACCAGTTATAAAACACATTCAATTCAAACTCATTCTCATCATTCACAAAGCGTTCTATAACAAAGACCTCTTCTACCTCACTGACCTCCACTTCCAGACTCCTACACACAGCTTCCATTCATGTCATGCAAAGTTTCTCTTCCATCCATACAGTGCCAGAGACTCACAACTCAGCCTATTAGAACTGCTTTTAACATTTGAATGTCCCTGAAGACACGTACTGTTGGTGTGCTTCAGGATTAGGTAGATTACTGTACAGTGTGCAAGCACAAATGTCCCATTTTCACTCACTGGTCAGCATTCACATCACATTAATGTTCTGTACCGGACTACAGTTACATCATCATCAAAGTGATACAGTACTTACAACATGTCTTCATGTTGCTCCTTTTGTTCTCACGGACAAAAGCTGTCTTCAGATCTCACCTGTCACGCAACAAAGTAGCTGTAAGTGTAAAGATGTTAGCAACATTTTAGCATAACCTCAAACAAATGCAGCTCACAGAAACAGCTGTAACTGTGACTTCTGTATGTCAGTATGGAATAATTATTACTCCACAGCTGCAGCCTGTTAGTATGGAAGAAAAAAAAGGAAGCTGTATTCATGTGCTGTCATGAGACAGCTGTGTGGCAAGCAGGATTAGGACCCCAGTGCAGGACTCAGAAGACAAGGACTGAACTTAAACTCAGGGAAAAATATACTAAATACAAAAACTCACTGGGGAAACGAGACTGGGGGAAGTAAAACTGAGCACCAAAAAAAACCAGGGAATATAACATAAGACTGAGACCCAGTCTAAGACATACAAACTTCACACAGAGACAAATTAAAAAAAAAAAATGTGGAGATGAGATAAGAGGACAGGATGGAACAAAAGGGAACAAACATCATCTAATGAGGAACCACAAACTAGAAGCAAAGATAACAAAACTCTGAAGTACTAAGAAATAATATCATACTAAAATGATTAAATTAAATGTAACGCTTCAAAATAAACACATCTTCAATCCAAAAAAAAAATAGTACAGCCCCAAAACTTAAATTTCTGTGTCCAAAACCCAGGGATCATAACATCGTGATGATGCTTTTGTGTGGGAACATTTAAAATATGAACACACATAATTTCAACAGATAAAAAAAATGAACAAATAAATGATTAATAGCTACACACTCATTCTGTTAATTCAAATACTTTTAATAATGTTAGGAATCGACTGAAGTATGTCAAAACAAATTATCATGATCATGCTTTAATAGTCTAATTCTTGTGATAACATTATAAGATTTGTAAAGATCGCAGGCTAACCAGGTAACTGTTTAAAGTTTCACTTTCCATCCATGGCATAAAATGTAATTTGCCTAAAATAAAATGGATTATGGCTGTTTGTCCATCCATCCATTTTCTTCTGTTTATCCAATTCAGGGTCACAGGGACGCTGGAGCCCAGCTGTCATTGGCAAAAGGCAGAGTACACCCCGGACAGGTCATAGGGCTCACATTCACATCTATGGCCAATTTAGAATCACCAGTTAACCCAACCCCACTAAACTGCATGTCTTTAGACTGTGGGAGGAAGCCAGAGTACCCAGACATGGGGAGAACATGCAAACTCCACATACACAGCCAGATGGGGGATTCAAACCCAGGACCGTCTTGCTTTGAGGCAACAGTGCTAACTGCCACATCACCATTTTTTTAAAGACTATTTTCAGACTATGTGCTTAACAAGGATGTGGAGATTGCCTCACAGCAAGAGGTTAGGTTTTTGAAATCCAGAGTAGTTGTTTCTATTTGTTCTGCAACAGGCTGTCCATGTCATTTCATAACTATTTATCTAAATTAATTTATTTTAAGGTGTTTTTAAATACTAAATGGTGTGAGTTAATTAAAAACACTGTTTTAGCTGGATGGTTCCTGAATGTGTGCTTACTTTGTACAGTATATGACTCACAAACACACTGAAAAATCTATTCAAATATTGTATATTATATATTAGGCAACAATACTGGAAATTGAGTTGGGTATAAAGGATTAGTCTAGCTTTGCAGAAACTCCGCTCTATGATATTTTGGTTACGTGTTTCAGTGAATATAATCTCTTATCTGTGATTGTGAAATTATTCAGTGAAAGAGGATTATGAAGTTTAATCTTAACAGGGATTTTCATGGTGAAATAAATTATTTTCCTTCCTTAGTTCATCAATATAAAGTGATATGAGAAAGGATTTTGCCACCTCAAAATACGACAGGTATAAGAGCAGATCTTCAGTATCCCTTCAAACGATGACAGAGACCTGCATAGGGACATAATTTCCTTTTCCCTGTTAGTATTACCGCAGTTATTTCCTGCTCTGCTGCTTTCATCGTCTGTACACTAAGATTAATCAGTTAAAGTGACGATTAATCCATTTCTGTGATAGCTAGACATGATCATTCATTTGGTTTATTATGCGGCAAGACTTAAGCTATCACTAGGCTGTTTTTAATGTCTTATTTGATTCTAAATGAATAACAATCCATAACAAAACCTCCATCATAATAAATACATAATCACGGATAGCAGAAAGTATGAAGATTTTCACCAAGAATTAAATTATGTGCCCATCATGCGAATGTGTAATGCTGTTTAATAATTTAAGAGCAGTAATGGAAAAAGAAAGGCTTCCTATAGCGGGATAAAAAGCTGTTTGGAGGAAAATAGATTTACTTTTAAGTCTTAAACAACACATAACAGGTCATAATTTCTTATTTTAGATTACAGTGGAATTTCTTTCTTTCTTTCTGGAGGTTTCAAAAATATCAGTTGAATTTAACTGCACATGCTGTAAGAAAACAATCATCAAAATCATTGTCATCTTTTTTATTCTCACTGTTATTGTATTTTTTTTTTTTTTTGTCCAACCAGGCAATCCATCAAAAAATCACTCCAGCAGTCTTCTGCATGATGAATTATTTACACCAATGGCAGCAGATCAATTGTTTACAAAAGATGGACATTTCTGTGACATCACCCTTTGGTTTGTAGTTTCATTTTGTATTAATTTTTTTTATTAGGATTAAGGGGGACATTAAGACAGAAAACAGTATTGCTTATACAGCATAAATCACAACACCTCACAACACAGATAAAGACGAAAGAACCTATCAACCATCAATCAGGGAGCAGAGACTGAAGAGAGTGAAAAATGTCAAGAAAGGGCTCCATATGTTATATAATTTATCAAAGTTGCCTTTCACTGACTATCTAATCCTCTCCAATTTTACAAGCGACATGGTGTCATTAAGCCACTGACTGCTAGAGGGCGCTTTAGTTGATTTCCAGTGAAAAAGAAGTAAAGTGGTAAACACTAAAATATCTAATTGATTACAAGTGAAGCGATTGTAATCAACTGGGAGCCCAAATATGGCAACATGGGGAGAGGGTTTGATAATCATTGAACGTATCTTTGACACGGTGTCAAAGCGAATAACGTACAAGAGTAAAAAATATGAGTTAAATTGCAGGAAGCACCGTGACATTTATCGCAATTGTCAGAAACGCTGGAATAGAGTTGTGACAGCTGAGTTTTGGAGAAGTGGACTTTGAACAGGACTTTAAACTGTATAAGTGAAAGCTGAGTGCAGACTGAACTTGTATGAACTTTTTTATCCCACCAGTCATCTCCCAAATTTAGGCCCAGTTCAAGTTCCCAAGCTGCCTTAACTTTAGTAATTGGTGAGGGATCAAAGACAGAATTTCATTATAAACTTTGGAGATGTAGGACTTCTGAAGAGGGTCATGGCTCAGAAACTCCTCCCACTGCAGGCTTGGTGGTTTGGAGGGAAAAACTGGAAATAAAACTTTGGCACAGTGTCATATCTGAAAGTACCAAAAAAGGTGAGTAGGAGGGAGATGGAATTCTAATGAAAGATCTGTGAAGCTGTGAAAAATACCATCCTTGTAAAAGTCATTAAAGCATGTCAGCCCTTTATTATCCCATGTCAAAAAAGTTGGATCTGTGAGCGCAGGTTGAAACAGTTCTTCAATAAAGGATGCTGTAGACGCTGAGTTAAATTTAAATTTAAAGTGCCTCCTAAATTGATACCACACTTTGAATACAGACCTTGATTATTTCTAAAGCCAGAGAGGATGGAGCAAAAGCAAAGCATTTAGAGAGGATGGGGAACAAGACTGTGCCTCTAACTCACACCATGGGAGGTCCCAGATCTAAACCAAAATGAAATTTTGTGGATATGTGATGCCCAATAGTACAATAAGAAGTTCGGAAGTGACAATCTGCCGCTGAATTTACATCTCTGAAGTATGGATTTGCGGATCCTGGGTGGCTTACTGCGCTATAGGAAGTGGGAAATAGTTTAATCAATTGTTTTGAAAAAATGCATTGCATTGATTCTACTGATAAGTGAGAGAGGTAAGCTTCTCCATCTTTGGAGGTCCAGTTTAATTTTAGACATTAAAGGCAGGAAATTAGCTGAGAAAAAAGAACTTAGTGATCTGGTTACACTCATCCCTAGATACTTAAAGCCAGAGGGGCTCAATTTAAAAGGGATATCAGAATGTGAAAGCTTTAATGCTGCACCATTGATAGGGTAGCATACACTTTCGGCAATGTTTACTCTATAGCCTGAGAATGAGCCAAATCTCTGAAAAGCAGATAAAATTGATGTTATGGAGAGAGCAGGATCTGAGGTATACAGCCATAAGTCCTCAGCATAAAGCGATAACTTGAATTCTGTGCCCAATCGGGAAATTCCAATAAAAGTGGAGAAGGACATCAGAAAAATTGACAGGGGCTCTATAGCTCATGCAAACAATAAGGGGGATAATGGGCAGCCTAAAAAAATTGGATTGAATACCATTGGTAGAAATGCTGGCATGAAGAGATGCATAAAGGAGACGTATCCATGAGATGAATACATTTCCCAGTCCAAACTTCCTTAGAACAGCAAATAAATAGTCCCATTCGACCCCGTCGAACGCTTTCTCAGCATCGACCAGCATCACTACTTCAGGTATTCCAGTGGTGGTTTTAGAGTAGATAATGTTCAGCAGTGTACGGATATTAAAGAATAGTTGCTTGCCCTTAACAAATCCATGAGGACTGCCACGATGTAGTGATTCCTTATATACTGCATACAGTAATGGGGAATCCTGGAATTTAAAAAAAAAAGAAAATTCAACAGGGAATCAATCCGGTCCAGAAGCTTTATTGCTTTCTCATGGCACCAATAATGCTTAGTGGTAAGTCAAATTCCTTAGCAATATCTGGACTTATCATGGGGAACTTAAGGCTGCCAAGGAACAAACGGGCACCAGATCAGTCGCCATCTTCAAAGCGACTAGTTTGTCAAAACGGCGATAAAATGCCAGTAAGATGGAGTCAGTCTGCGATTGAATGAGATCATGCAAGCAATTACATGGAATCTGTTTGTGATAATAATGGCAATTAAACTGATAAAGTGGTAAAAATCATAAATTGGTTCTCATGTGTTGCTGTCTGCATGCACAGAAATTCACATTACTTACTTACATTCTCCACATCTACGTACTTGCAGCTGTTCACTGAATGTGAAAACATTCAAAAGCAATCACAGGGCAACCATCAATTTATTCCTGTAACAACAAGGTTACCATCCTATTTTTACTTGCGTGACAGCCATAATGAGATAAACCTTAATTAGCAAGGCACACATACCTGCTCATTAGTGCCAAGTAATTCAAAAGACACCAGTGCTGCACCACGAGAAATCAGTGGCTCAAATTAGCAGAAGTGAGACCCAGCAGCCATTGGCTATAACTGCCTGTGTCAGCACACCTGTCAGATTATCCAAACCTCCAGCTTTAAGCCTTAACAAAATCCAATGTCCAAAAGAAAGTATAGTGTGCCCAATAATGTTGGGACACATTTTAAATCCAAGTATTGTAGATTATAATAATGAAATTAAGTACAAAATACATTAGATAACAAAAATACAGAAGTTCATCATATTATCTAAGATTTGAATATTACATCCCTTAGATGACCACCTCAAAGAGAACATTAGGAAGGACTCTCTCTCAATCCAAACATAGCACAGATTAGCATATTAGTTGGAACAGTGGCAGTCTCTCTATGGATGCTTTGTTTTAGCTCCACAGCTGAGAATGGGCTTTCTTGCATACACCCTTTCCTTGAGGTAATCCTACAGGACGTCCACTGGGGTTTGATGTGGATGGCCAATGGCTATCACCAAATCTTGAAATGAGAAATGCCTCTAAATAGCTTTGGCTGGTGAAGCATGGTCCACTACACATGCAATTTCTGTTGGAGTCCATGACATTATGAGGGTCCACAATCAGCAAAAAAGGTATCAGATACCTGTTAAAAATATATCAAAGTTAACTCCACAGCATATACATTAAAATACAACATTTCAAATGGAGACGAAGGACTGTGCTCTTGTAAACTAATGAAATGTGTCCCTGTCATGGCTGGCAGTGTGTCAAGCAGAATTTGTACCCAAGTGCAGGACGCCGGAGACGGACATTACTTTTTGAGGTTTAATGAAGAGTCTTTTCCAAAAACAGAAAACTCCAGGGAGTCTTTAGACAAACATGGAGCAGAAACACACATATCACCAAGAGGGGAGCTACTGGCAACATCACAGGGAATAAATACACCAGGGATAAGGAGAGGAGAGAGGAAACAGCTGGGGAGAACAGGTGGATGGAATCACAGTAACCAGACCTTGGAAAGCAAAAGGAACACACTACACTACACACTCATCAATGGCGAGCGTGTGGAGAGGGTCCACACCTTCAGGTTTCTTGGTGTCCTCATTTCTGCTGATCTCTCTTGGTCAGATAACATCACAGCTGTTATCAAGAAGGCTCAGCAGCGACTTCACTTCCTGGGGGTCCTCAGGAAATACAACTTGGACTCAAATCTGCTGCTGACCTTCTACTGCTCATCCATTGAGAACCTGCCAACGTACTATATCACAGCATGGTACAGCAGCTGCACTGAGGCAGACAAGGTGAGGCTTCAGAGGATAGTCAAGACAGCAAAAAGAATCACTGGCTGCCCTCTCCCCTCCCTGACGGACATCTACACCTCCCGCTGAATCAGCAGAGCCAGGAACATCATCAAGGACAGCTCACACCCTGGCATTGAACTGGTTGACCTGCTGCCCTCTGGCAGGCACTACAGGTGCATCAAAGCCAGAACAAACAGACTTAAGAACAGTTTCTTTGCCAGAGCAATCACCACCCTGAACTCACACACTCACCCACTGTAACTGTGCAGCACCCACATCTCTGTGCAATATTATATTATTCATACTGAACAATATCTTTCACTCCTATATTGTGTAATATCCAGTATTCATTCACTAGTGCAATATTCATTCACCAAGTGCAATATTCATCATCTTCATTATTATATGTATACACTTATTTTATTTTTTTACAACATATATATTTTATACATTCTCTTATTTTCTGTATTTTTAATACATTTTATTTTCTGTATATATTTTTATGCATTTTATTTTCTGTATATTTTTAGATTATATTAGATTATTTTATTTTTATTTTGGAGTGTTTGACTTTCTATTGCATGGCACTGAACAGGAGTGGCCCTCCAATCTCATTGTACATCCTGTATAATGACGATAAAGGCATTCTATTCTATTCTATTCTATTCTATTCTACACATGATACAAGACACTACCAAAATAAGACAAGAAGTGGAAAACACTGAGACCAAGACTAAGACGTGAACTTGACACAAACACTGAGATATATATATATATATATATATATATATATATATATATATATATATATATATATATATATATATATATATATATATATATCCCAGCTCGCCCCTACGGGCGGTCTATTTTTGCCCTCCAAGCTTGGGTCCTCTACCAGAGGCCTGGGAGCTTGAGGGTCCTGCGCAGTATCTTAGCTGTTCCCAGTATTGCGCTCTTCTGGACAAAGATCTCGGATGTTGTTCCAGGAATCTGCTGGAGCCACTCACCCAGTTTGGGCGTCACTGCCCTGAGTGTTCTGATTACCACGGGGACCACTGTTACCTTCACCTTCCGCATCCTTTCCAGCTCCTCTCTGAGCCCTTGGTATTTGTCAAGCTTCTCGTGTTCCTTCTTCTTGATGTTTCCGTCACTTGATATTGCAGCGTCTATCACCACGACCTTCTTCCTTTGTTTGTCCACCACAACGATTATATATATATATATATATATACACACACACTGCTCAAAAAAATAAAGGGAACACTCAAATAACACATCCTAGATCTGAATGAATGAAATATTCTCATTGAATACTTTGTTCTGTACAAAGTTGAATGTGCTGACAACAAAATCACACAAAAATCATCAATGGAAATCAAATTTATTAACCAATGGAGGCCTGGATTTGGAGTCACACACAAAATTGAAGTGGAAAAACACACTACAGGCTGATCCAACTTTGATGTAATGTCCTTAAAACAAGTCAAAATGAGGCTCAGTATTGTGTGTGGCCTCCACGTGCCTGTATGACCTCCCTACAATGCCTGGGCATGCTCCTGATGAGGTGGCAGATGGTCTCCTGAGGGATCTCCTCCCAGACCTGGACTAAAGCATCCGCCAACTCCTGGACAATCTGTGGTGCAACGTGACGTTGGTGGATGGAGTGGGACATGATGTCCCAGATATGCTCAATCGCATTCAGGTCTGGGGAATGGGCGGGCCAGTCCATAGTTTCAATGCCTTCATCTTGCAGGAACTGCTGACACACTCAAGCCACATGAGGTCTAGCATTGTCCTGCATTAGGAGGAACCCAGGGCCAACCGCACCAGCATATGGTCTCACAAGGGGTCTGAGGATCTCATCTCAATACCTAATGGCAGTCATGCTACCTCTGGCAAGCACATGGATGGCTGTGCGGCCCTCCAAAGAAATGCCACCCCACACCATTACTGACCCACTACCAAAACGGTCATGCTGAAGGATGTTGCAGGCAGCAGATCGCTCTCCACGGCGTCTCCAGACTCTGTCACGTCTGTCACATGTGCTCAGGGCGAACCTGCTTTCATCTGTGAAGAGCACAGGGCACCAGTGGCAAATTTGCCAATCCTGGTGTTCTCTGGCAAATGCCAAGCATCCTGCACGGTGTTGGGCTGTGAGCACAACCCCCATCTGTGGACATCGGGCCCTCATACCATCCTTATGGAGTCGGTTCCTAACTGTTTGTGCAGACACATGCACATTTGTGGCCTGCTGGAGGTCATTTTGCAGGGCTCTGGCAGTGCTCCTCCTGTTCCTCCTTACACAAAGGCGAAGGTAGCGGTCCTGCTGCTGGGTTGTTGCCCTCCTACGGCCTCCTCCACATCTCCTGGTGTACTGGCCTGTCTCCTGGTAGCACCTCCAGCCTCTGGACACTATGCTGACAGACACAGCAAACCATCTTGCCACAGCTAGCATTGATGTGCTGAACTACCTGAGCCACACAAGTGGCTCAGGTAGTTCAGCTCATCCAGGATTGCACATCAATGCGAGCTGTGGCATCCTGGATGAGCTGAACTACCTGAGCCATTTGTGTGGGTTGTAGAGTCCGTCTCATGCTACCATGAGTGTGAAAGTACCACCAACATTCAAAAGTGACCAAAACATCAGCCAGAAAGCATAGGTACTGAGAAGTGGTCTGTGGTCCCCACCTGCAGAACCACTCCTTTATTGAGTGTGTCTTGCTAATTGCCAATAATTTCCACCTGTTGTCTATTCCATTTGCACAACAACATGTGAAATTGATTGTCAATCTGTGTTGCTTCCTAAGTGGACAGTTTGATTTCACAGAAGTTTGATTTACTTGGAGTTTTATTGTGTTGTTTAAGTGTTCTCTTTATTTTTTTGAGCAGTGTATATATATCCTCCTGTTATGAAGCTGTAAACAAGCCATTTTATATCACGGAGTTAAGTTATGTATTTGAACACTGGCAATGGCAGGTTTCATGACTTATCACATTTTTACATGGTCAGTTGATATGTATTTACTATTTTAGGTGTGGTAAGTAATTCATTGTTAAATGTGATTCAGTCATTTATTTATGTCACACACAGTAAAATCCTATTGCTCCAACACATAACACATTTTTTGTTTGTTTTTATTCAGCATTGGCTTATTTTGAAAAAAAAAAAAATCTAGTGACTTTTCTTCTTGCAATCTTGCACTATCATCCCCAGGGAGCAGCATAGCAGCTATTTCTGATGTTCAAAGATAACCTTTATGTATCTGGGTAGTAAGCAAGATGACTACACTTCAGACTTTTCATAGATGTATCTCCAGATCATAGCTTTTAGCATCAGATAACCAGGCTGCTTAAATTCCCAGCAGAGACAGACTTTTACTAGAGTCAACCCCATCTCAACTTATCTCAGCTGGACCTGAAAATTCCAGGCCATAATCTAAAGTTACAATCAGTACTGGCACATAATCTCAAACCTATTCCTACAGCAGTGTCACAGAAATGGTCAAAAAAAAAACAAAAAAAAAGCCCTGGGAGGAAATTCAGCAAGTGAAAATCCTTCTCCTGAGTGGAAAGTGTTATATTTGATTCAGCTGTTAAAGACTAGAACACACTAGGTGCATACTGAAATGTTCCAAGAATGGTAGATATTTAGAGACAGAAGAAAAGAAAAGAGTATAATATTACAGAGCAGAGAGAGAGGGGTTGGGTTTGTTGACCAAGCTCTTCTTTAAAGTAGACATCCTCCTATCTCTATCCGGATTTCCTCTATAATCCTGTCTTTCAATTTAGTGCCTCAATCCTGTGTTCACTGAGGTAAACAACCTGACCAGCCACAATTTCCTCTTGGTACCTTGTTACATCCATCGCTGACATGTTGTCACATAGATGCATGAACAAGTTGATATGGTTTCAATAGAAATGTTTCCAAACTCTGTCACCAACTCTGAAAACAATATTAATACAAATGTTGTAAGTGGTGTACACTATTACCACATTTTTACATTTTGACCTATCATGAAAGTAATGCCAAATATGTAATTAATAATTAAAGCTCTGTTTTATTACAAAGAACTTATCAGCAAGACTGCAAATGCAAACAACAAAATGTGCATAGTCAAAGTCTCCATGACCATGTAATGTGTCTAGGCTGTTGTAACACTTTCACATTGTCATGTTCAAGAAACCAGTTTGAGATGATTTGTGTGTTGTGACATGATGCATTATCCTGCTGAAAGTAGCCATCAGAAGATGCAAGCACTTGGTGACAGCGGGAAAGAAAAACTCCCCTTTAACAGGAAGAAACTTCCAGCAGAACCAGGCTCAGGGAGGGGCAGCCATCTTTCACAACCGGTAGGGAGTGAGGGGAGGGAGACAGGACAAAAGACATACTGTGGAAGACAGCCAGAGGTTAATAATGACTAATGATTAAATGCAGATTAGTCTATAAACACAGAGACAGTGAAAAGAGCTGAGTGAAGAAGAAACACTCAGTACATGGGAGGGTTCAGGGTCACCTGATCCAACCCTAACTATAAGCTTGATCAAAAAGGAAAGTTTTAAGCCTAATTTTAAAAATAGAGAGGGTGTCTGTCTCCCAAATCCAAGCTGGGAGCTGGTTCCACAGAAGAGGGGCCTGAAAGCTGAAGGCTCTGCCTCCCATTCTACTCCTAAGCATCGTAGGAACCACAAGTAAGCCAGCAGTCCGAGAGCAAAGGTGATATGGGGCTATGAGGTCTAGTGTGTGAAGAAGACTCCCTATTTGAATAAACAAATTGGAATCTATCAGATAGATATGATTCAAACCACTGCAGTGCAGTTACATACATACTTACATGCTAGCTCTGTGCTAGCAGGACAAGCACAGAGCTGAGTCCACTGTTAGAGGCCATAACACAATTATTTGTAACCTTCACTAAAGCTGTTTCTGTACTGCAATTCTGAACCTGACTGAAACTCAAATAAACTATTCTGCTGCAGATGATCAGTAAGCTGTTTTACAACTACTCTTTCAAGGATTTTTGAGAGAAAAGGAAGGTTGGAGATTGCCCTATAATCAGCTAAGACAGCTGGATCAAGTGAAGGCTTTTTAAGTAATGGTTTAATTACTGCCATCTTCAAGATCTGTGGTATGTAGTCCATTAATAGAGATAGATTAATCATATTTAAGATCGAAGCATTAATTGATTGGTTGGACTTCTTTGAGCAGTGTTAGGTCTTCGGAGGAATGAAGCTTATGCGTAAGTTCAATAAGGAAGATCACCCCCCCCCCCCCCCCCCCCCCCCCAAAAAAAAGAAGGGTCCCTCAGGCCCCCCAAAAACCCCATTCAGCATCAAATCATATGTCCAGAAACAACAACTGGAAGCAAAGGGAACAAGCTGGTAAAGCTGTCTTCAGTGGGGATTTTTTGTTGTTTTTTTTCAAGCTGTCAGAGAGTTTACTGGATTTTCTCTTGCATTTGCACATTTGTTAAGTAAATAGAAGAGCACTGTTTTAGTTAGCAGACTTTATTAGAAGCCCTGCAAAGGTAAGCCAAGTCACACTCACTTCTACACTTGAGTGCGTACTCTAAGAGCTGGACCCTGTGGGAAAGGCTTTATGTGCAACGAGAAACCATGTTTTCTGTCACTGTGACTGATACTCAGAGTGCTGGCAATTCTAATAAACCTTTATCTCGTTCTGAATGCGTACATGAGAAAAGATGCACCTGAGGACTGCAAGATCAGTGCAGCCTGTCACATTTATCAGTCTAAACTATTTGCCTTCTGATACTGTTGCTCACAGTTGTTGTAAGGTCACGCTGACTTTCAGTAATCACCTCCCCACTGCAGGTTGTTCTTTATGAGTAGACTTCAGATGCTCTTCCTGGAACTCAGTGTGTGTAGGTCTGGAGTTGCTGAGTGCAGGCACAGCAGATTGCTTCAATGGCATCTTTGTAATTTAAAAAATAATAGGGAATTTAAATTACTCACATCTATTCAGCTTGAGCAGTGATCACCTTACATTTGATGTTTTTCCCTTCACCATGCCATTTCCTTGAAAGCAAATGAAAGCTTTGCTAGTTTCAGCCTGAAGGAAATTACATGTGATGGTGGCTTTTTTCAGCTGAATGCTGTAAGCCTTACTTATGTCTACAAAAGAAGACTGTATTAAATGCACCGCAATTTAAGTACAATATGTACCACTCCATTTCTTGATTTTAAAGCATTCTTTTACCTTAAGATTTGCTAAGTTATTTTAGAAAGTTTGCAAAACTAATGTTATACAGATTTATTTCCACTTTCGTTTTGTCAGAGAAGTATAGGAGGGTGGTGCAGAACATGTATAAGGGCAGTGAGACAGTGGTGAAATGTGTGGTAGGAGGAACAGATGGGTTCAAGGTGGGGGCGGGATTACAACAGGAATCGGCTCTGAGCCCTTATCTGCAGTGGTGATGGACAGGCTGACAGATGAGGTCAGGCGTGCGTCTCCTTGGACTATGAAGTTTGCAGATGGCATTGTGATCTGTAGTAAGAGTAGGAAGCAGGTGGAAAATGGCCTGGAGAGGTGGAGGTATGCACTGGAGAGAAGAGGACAGAACAACAATACATGTGTGTGAATGAGCAGGAGACAGGTAGAAAGGTCAAGATCCGAACAGTAGTGGGAGCAAAGGTGGAGTTTATATAACTGGGTCAAACATCCAAAGCTGCCAACGGTGCACAAGGAGTTGGTGTCAGGTGTAATTTCTGACACAAGGACAGCAGAGAGAAGGTGTACTAGATGGTAGTGTGTAAATGTTTGGAGATGCTGGCACTGACCCAAAAACAAACAAACAAACAAAAAAAAAAAAAACAGGAGGCTGAGCCAGAGGTGACAGAGCTGAAGATGCTGAGACATTCATTGGGGATGAACGAGATAAGAAATAAGCACATCAGAGGGACAGCTCAGGAGACAGAGTTTGAGAGGCAAGACTGAGACCGTCTGGAGGAGGGATAGTGGATATTGTGGACAAAGGATGTCGAATATGTAGCTGCCAGGCAGGAGGAAAAGAGGAAGAGCTCAGAGAAGATTCGTGGATGTGGTGAAGGAGGGCATGCAGAGGGCTGGCATGACAGAAGAAGATGCTAGAGAGAGGGTGAGATGGAGGCAGATGATCCACTGTGGCAATCCATAAAGAGAGCAGCTGAAAAAAAAGAAGCCTGAAAATTATATAAATCTTTAGTTTTCTTTAACATATTATCACACAATTTAGGAAAACTTTACTGCTTGGAATGCTATGAAACATGTTTATAGAGGAAATGAGAATAAATTCCAATCAGTATTTTTGCCTTATTTGTTTTGGTTTGTTTTCTACATAAAAGGCAGAGATCAAATAACATTTATGGGTCTTTGCAGTGCTGCGTGTTAAACTAAAAAAAGAAAATAAAAAAGACTAAACATGGAAAAATTAATTCATCAAAGTGAACATTCCTTTTTTATTTAATGTTATTTAATTTTTCTGGCCAATTTCCTGTTAGTGTGCAATAAAGGTGGTGGAGCAGAGAAGCTTTCTACATCAGTGTCTTTCTTTTATCCAGTTTTTTTTTCATGTGTGTCATAATGATAGTTTTGCCTTCAGTTCAGATATTCATGGTGCTGGAGTTTGGTTTGTCATTAATGCCACTGAAAATCTAATAAAAGCGAGCCACCGAATGTACAAAGCTAGCAGAAATAACCAAGTAACCAAATAAATAAATAAAGATTAATTTCAGACCAAAGAGAAAAATTGATGATAAGCCACAGAGAAACACACGCAGAAAAGGTGCAAATAAACAAACCACAGATTGCAAGAAATGAGAAAGGTTTTTGCAGAAATTAATTTGGACAGGAATAGTGTGTGTGTGGAGGTTTTAGTTACAGTTGATGAGTCTGCTGCTATAGATAGCGGCGTTAATAAAGAACTGGTCACAGCAGTCTTCTGAACTCCCTCTCTCTCCTCCACAGGCAGACTTTAACACTGGCATTAAGCTGCTGTCAGCTCACGCTCACACATAACAGAAACATTCTCAGAGGTCAAATGCCAGGCTGCGTTGCCCATCAGACACCAACTGGGATCATCACCATGACAGGGAGTGAGAGAAGAGAAGGTAATCTGCTCAGGGATCTACACGACCAAACACCATCTGACAAAATCAAGAGCAATCAATCAGTGTTTGAGCACGCATTTGATTGTTCATTTGTTTAAGGTCTTTGAAGAAAAATGAAAGAGGTTGTCTTTTTCAGTTTCTTTTTTAAAATTATTACTAACAAGTCAAACGAATGGCATGTCAGATATTTTTTTTCCTCACATCTCTGCGCGTGCTCTAGTTTGATCAAAGCCATCACATGAACAGTTTTTTTTTTAATTCTCTTACCTTAGAGCAGGACTCAATCATGTCCCATGTGATGAAAATATCATTGCACAAAAGGCAAAACTGCAACAACGACAACAACAACAACAAAAAGCTAAAGGTTGAGGTGAACTCCATGCAGGGTACCAGAATGGCAGACTATCTTGTTTATTCCCTACTGGTGAATTCAAAGCCTGTGGTGAATCAGATAATTTGTCCTTTTCTCTTCTCCTGCCGTTTGGCTCCATCATTCTTGGCTTTCTTATCTCTGACGGTAAGGAACCAGCACCCTTTTTGTCCATTTTCTATCTTCTGGCTGTGACCTCCAGACAGATCAGCTATCAACCAAAAGGCAATCAGTATGTGCATAATTTTATAGCTGGGACATGATTTACTTGGTAGGCTGAAATCCATTGTTGATTATATTTTAACTATTGAACAGTAACTAATAAAAAATTGTAAACCAGTATTTTAGAAATGCAGTACTATGAAAAAGTCATCTCTTTACATTTTGCTCCTAAGGAGCCAGACATGTTTGTAATTGTTAAAGCAATAGTTCTGCAGACTTTCTGCAGAACTATTGCTGAAGTGTTTCCATTTGCTGCTTTTTCACTCATTTCAGTTCAGTCCATGTACCTGATCCTTTTCAAAGGGCTTCTTTTTCTTTGTTAAACCATTTAACACTGACCTATGAGTCATTCAAGCATGAAAAAAGGCTCCCAACTCAAGGAATGAACTAATGTTGTGTCTACATATAACAGAAAACTTAACAAAGAAATAATTTTAAACTGTATCTCCAGGCACTTTGTTACTGGTGTTACTAGCAGCCTGTCAACTGTTCATATTTCTTTAGTTGAATCTATGAAAAATTACAAAGATAACAGAGTTTGCAGGTATAAAATAATATTTTTGCACTGACAAGGTGATTCCCAAAGAACTACTAGCCAAAAACATAGCATGTCTTAACATGGTGTGCAGTGTGTCCTTAAAAATAACTGAGGAAACTGGACAAGAAGAGGACAAAAGAAGAAGTGACAGACCTCAAAAACTATCTACAACAGATGATCTGGAACAGTTGATCTATCATAAAGCCTCATCAGAAATGGTCTTAGTGGAAGGGTGGCTGTCAAGAAGCCATTCTTAAGGAAGGGAAACAGGGACACAATGAACACAGAAACATACTGTCAGATTTTGATCCAACAAACAATACCATATGGAAAGTGTCTGAATGGCAACAGCTTCATTTTTCAGCACAACAGTGATCTCAAACGCAATGCCAATGCGGTAAAAACATACCACACAATGGAACACTATCAGTCAGTCAGTTAAATGTCCTTCAAGAAGCCTAGAGAACTATTTCTAAAGACCACTTAAAGAAATTAGAAGAAAGCTGCCTCAGAGAGTTCAGGCTGTGCTGAAGAATAAAGGTGTTCATAACAAATATTGACTTTCAAACTTCTTAGAATTGTACAATTTCTGTTTTTTACATTATATACTGTATTTCAATATATGTTTGTATGTTTCAATAAATCATTGAACCTATTTTCTATTTTCCAAGCAAAATATAAAGAGTGGCTCAAGAATTTGAATTTCTATATAAACAAAAAAGTGAATTGAAATTGAATTAAAAAATCAATAAAAAACAGAAAGGACTAGGGGAAATCTGGACCAGCAGCAACTGACACAAAGGCTAGGGAGCACGGTGTAGCCAATTATACAAAAACTGTGGTTTGAAGAAGAGGACAACAAAGTTGGCATCTTGCCCAGACCGAAGCTCAACACAAACGCATCACATTAAACTAAAACATTCCACAAATAAGACAATAAATTTCATAAGCAAAATAAGTTACTCGAGTGAAGTTACATGAAGCATTCTTTCAAAAGCAAGAGAAATACAAATTACTTCAAAATCACTTAACATATATTCACATACGCATAACTTAGGTAACACAAAACTCTCATGGCTAACAGATAACTAATAAAATTATCATAACCCAAAATGACTAATTTAACACTCACACAGCTTCCACACAACCTTTCCAAGACATTCACGCCCAATGTGCCATTACTCTTGAACGTGGCGTTAACAAAACGTAGGTACAACATGGCGACAGTATGAGTTCTATGCTCATCCAAAGACTTTTCTGTCATCTCATGTACTTTATACCGTCTGGTTAACACTGTGACAAACTCTACAACACTCTACAAAGTTGCAGATTACTTCTATCAGTAACACACATTTGTAAAAGTCCTTAACATACTGAAACTCATTAAGACAAATTACAATAAAACAACTCGCTCACACTCATCTCAAAACATTACCAAAAACTTGTTAATCAACTTTTAGAACCACGTTAGTGATATGAAGGTAAATTGGTACCTGTGGATTAATAGAGAGGATAGCGAAGTTAGCGTCTTGCCACAGCATCATCTACAGATGTGCTAATGTGTAACCTCAGTACGTAAACATATGACAGTGTTGGAATAATTCACAATGTTAAAGAAAAAATAGGGGGGTGCTTCTATAAAATGAAACATGGAACATTTTCCAACCTACACTACTACACATTAATATTACAATTAACAAAAGCATTTTAGCTGCTGACTGTCATTCATGTTAGGCTGAGTAAAAAGTTGTGAATTGTACCCTGCCAGAGGTGCAAGGTGCCTGGCAAGCACACTGTGCTTGTTGTAGCTCACTTAGCACATATGGTATGTGATGGCATTTGGTAAGAAATCATTCAGTACGGTAAGGTGTGCAATATATATAAATATGCTTGTACATACATGTTGCACATTGTGACAGTCTTCAGTAAACAGAAGTCACTGATAAGTTCCAAAATATGAATACAGAAGCTCAAATATATTGTTTCTTAAAAACTGAATACACTTTTCAGTGCACTTTAGGCATGCTAAAGACCCTGCTGTCCTTTTGTTTTACATATGTAGTATCCTCATATGAAAAAGGCACTATAAATGGGAAGTGGCTGCTCTTTTCTTCAGCCCCAAATAGTGCCACATGTATACAGTGGAAATAGAATTTATAAAAATGCATTTTTTTAATGTTGTTTTTTGTATTTTATTTAGTGTAAATTGGGCAAAGAGTAGGAAATTTTAATTTCTCTGTAATTTCTCATGAGACCAAACTGCTTTTACTTTGTCACAATTCAACACACCTGTTGATTTGCAGAAGAAAGTGGAGAATAATTAATTCAAATTACAAGTTAATGTCCACATGAGCTCCCGAGTTTCTGTGGTTATTTTCCAACAGTCCAAAGATTGCTTCACAAAATGTAAAAATCAGCCAGAGGACCAACCTTGTGTAATTGCCACTTAACAATTTATGATATTACTGCAATAAAGAAGAGATGATGCTTTTAGTCTGGTTCCAGGCTGGTATAAACATTATTGACAGAACAGAATATTAACTTAGAGAATGTTTTTGTTTTTGTTTTTACATACATAAAGTCTCAGATTATTGAACTTGTGTATTTAATTTGTGTAGAATTATGTATGTTTGTTTATTTTTTTGTATGAATATTGCACTTGTATTTTTGCATGTGGGTCATTATTTAGAGTATAGTCACTCTCTTGTCTAAGAGATTCATTCCATGTGACCTAATCTAGTAGCATCATGATGATGAAGCACATAGTGTAAGCCAGCTAATTGCTTTTTACATCTTTGTTGCATTTCTGGCCCAGCACATTTCTTGTTTTTGTTTGTTGGCTAGGATGTTTGTATAATTCTAAGGTCATAATCAGAACATGCTCGGTAGTTTTGGTGTGCAGAGAAATGTTGTATTAAAGGATAAGAACAACACATGATAAAACAGATCTGTTTAAAATTCTGACATTTAAATGCTGTCAAAACTAAACTGATGATGTTCTCAAATTCAAAATCTAAACCACTGAACCTTTAGAGCTGAACCCTGCGCTGAACTTTGAGAGCTCTGAACTGTATTACTACAGTTCAGAGCTCTCAGATTGAACTAGTATCTCAATATAAGTACTTACTGTAGGAATTACAATTGATGACTTGCTCGCTTTCACACCTCACATTCAGCAAGCAAGAAAGATACTTGTTCTTTATACTTTTATGTCCGTGCTTGATTGAAGTATAAAGGTGCTCATAACAAATATTGACTTTCAAACTTCTTAGAATTGTGCAGATCCTGTTTTTACATTACATGCTGTATTTCAATGCATGTTTGCTTACTTAAATAAATCTTTTAACCTATTTTCTATTTTCCAAGCATAATACAAAGAAATGAGGAGTAACTCAAGACGTTTGCACAGCACTGTAAATTATTTAATATTTACGATATGTCTTCTGTCCTGTCTCTCTTGGTCATGGTGGATGGCTGCCCTTCCCTGAGCCTGGTTCTGCCAGAGGTTTTTTCCTGTTAAAAGGGAGTTTTTTCTTCCCACTGTCAGCAAATTTTTTACCAGTAAGGGGCCATCTGATTGTTGGGTTTTCTTGCTATTATTGTAGGGTTGTTCCCTTACAATATAAAGCACCTTAATGTGTCATGTGATTTATATGCATGTGTCCTCACAATGCTTACATCTGCTGGATTCTATCTATAATGGAGCTCTGAGATTCATTGGGTTGGGTGGTCTGTGTTGTCATATCATAGACTCAACTACCGGTGTAGGTAACGCTTTCTTTCAAGGCCCGCCCTTAGGCCATAACTATCCTGTAAGTAAATTTTAGTCATGTGGAATTACGCCGTAATTATTTTTAATTACGCCGTAATTATTTTTACTAAGGCTGAATTATTTTTAATTATGCCATATTTATTTTTAATTACGCCGTAATTATTTTTTAATTACGCCGTAATTATTTTTACTAAGGCTGAATTATTTTTAATTACGCTGTAATTATTTTTAATTACGCCATAATTTTTTTTAAGGGCGGGTCTTAAAAGAAAGCGTTACCCTGGTGTATTCTTTTTTAAAAGGCTATTCTCGGTTTGCTCCCATCTTACTTACTGACTTACATTCATCAAAAATTGTGGGAAGTTATTGTGTTTGGTCCCAAGATTCATTCCTTCTTCCTGTCCCAAAGGTTGACACTGAATCTGCAAAAAAGGGCATTCCAATTTGTAGCTAAAATTTAAGAAAATGGTCTTAATGACTTTGAGATGATTTTAAACAACTTGGATGCAGTTACTGTCATATTATTACCTTGGTTTCATTACTTTTACTAAGGTATTCATTCCTTACTGACACAGAAGTTTACAAAATTTGGTTGTATCTGTGTTATATTTTAATTTAATCACCTGTACTTAACTAGTGTGTGTGTGTGTGCTACTGCTTTATTCAACTCCATTTATTTCTTGGCAAAGACACTTTTAACCACAAGAGTCTTATTTTCTCCTGGTTAAATAAATAAAACAAAAAAGATTTGTGTAATTTTACAGTGAGTTACCATCACCAAGATAAAGTAATCAAAATATAATGGAACAAAAGTTCATTGCACTGTCTACCTGCATGAGGAAGTTGGCTTCAAACTCTAGAAATTAAGAATGCGGCGCACCACTGGGCTGGCAGTGGTACATCTTATTCCACACTTCTCACACTGGATAACCTCAGTGAACCCCAGGAAAATACCAACTGGCAAATGTATTCTATGCTTTCTGCCAGCACAAAATATAGAGCCCTGAGCGTCTACAGCCATGCTGGTAGCTCTGCAAGGCTGTAAACAGGTACAATGGTGCTTTGAGCAAAATGTTAATACTAGAACAGCATGATGGTGATGGTAATAGTATTATGTTGAGTGCACAATAATAAACCAAAGCACAACAGAGATAAAGAGAATGGATGTAGTTTCACTGATGCTGGAAAAATCAAGATAAAAAGTTAATTTTGTTTTAAAGGGGGCTTGTATGTGTGAACCAAGTTTATTTTTGCAAGTCATTATGTTTTAAACATTTTAGTTAAAATTACTGTCATGAGGTGGTTCAAGAGGAAAAATCAGGGAATCATACATCACTTGGAAACATTCAGTGCCTCTAGAAAATTACATGTTAACACCTACAGGTATTGTTGAAACAAAAGAAGGTGGGCCAACACAAAAAACTTATCTTGACATGGATTTGATGAAATATGGATACAGTCATGGGAAAAGTCCTGTGAAAACTGAATACACATTTTCTGCTTCAATGGAAATTAAGAGCATAAGTAGCAGCTAATCAAGCACTTGGCTAACTGATCATCAGTAAGTGTGAGCATGTCTATAAGAGCAGAAGTTTGGACAGTTTGTTGGTCAGGAGCATTCAGGTATGTGTTAACACAATACACCACCAACAATCTTCCCAGGAATGGACATCACAGCAAATTCACCCCCAGGCCAGACTGTGCCGTTCTCAGAGAAATCACACACAAGCCCAAAATGCTACATCTGAGACTCTACAGGCCTCAGTTAGCATGATAAATAAATAAAAGAACATGGCAGCACAGCTTAGGTTTGCAAAGTCTGAACATTTGAACAAACCGCAAAACTTCTGGAACAATGTGCTTTTGACATCTGAGACCAAAATGGCCATAATGTACAGCAACATATTTGCTGAAAACCATAAGCATCATATCTGCACAAAGACCTCATACCAACTCTCCGCACTGTGGTGGAGCTGACACCATGCAGTCATTGAGTCAACCATGAACTCCTCTGTATATCAAAGTATTCTAGAGTCAGATGTGAGGCCATCTGTCTGGCAGCTAAAGCCTGGCTGAATTTGGAGTCATGCAACAGGACAATGATCACAAGATCAGCAACAAATCTACAGCAGAATGGCTGAAAAAGAAAAGAATCAAGGTATTGCAATGGTCCAAAGTCCAGACCTCAACCTGATTTCAATGCAGTGGTAGGACATTAAGAGAGAAGCATAAAAAAATGCCTACATAGAAAATTATCCTTCAAGTTATTAATGATACAGTATTATTGACACTAAAGGTGGTTCTACAAACTACTGAATTATGGGGTGCACTGTCTTTTGCACAACCAGGACTAGCATATTACAAAGCCAAAAAATATGAATTAAACTAATCTGGTCAGTCAGGCTTTTTTCAGGCTCAGTCAGCTTGAAGTTTGGGGTCAGAATTGCAAGGAGTGCAAATATGTGTATCATCTCATTCACTTATTGTTAAGTAACAATGGATTTCCTTAAACAAATAAATCACTGTCAGTTGCTAATGAATCCATTCAAATGCAACAGTTGAGGCAGTAACACCTCTGGCCATGTTCATTAGAAAGGATGATTACTACCTTGGCTCATCTTGTTTTGTACTGTACTAGAGAGGGGAAAAATCAGCAGTGCTCTGACTTCACTATAATTAAGGGATAATGGTACAACAATGATGTCTAACAAGGCAATAATGGAGGCCTTTAGTCAATAGGAATTGAACTGGGAGTCATCTCATTAATGACCGAGGCTAAAAGTTAAGGTGGTTTTGTCTCAAACAGTCGACGTAACAGACTGTTTTCAGAATGAATGTTCATGTAGGCTCACTATTTTTCTGGGAATTTCACTTAAATCTTGTGCAGTAAATCCTGCACAAACTGTAACTGTGTGTTAAAGGATCATTTGATTGCACTACAATAGCTAACACTTTACTAAATATGTTCATGTCTATGCAATATTAACAAATGTTAATATATATATATATATATATATATATATATACACATTAATACAAATGTACTAACAGCCAGAATCTCTCATATTCCATGATTAACATAAATTTTGTTGGTGCTATTGGATTACAGACATAACTTTCCAATCTGTCCCTTAGTAAAAGGGAGTGTATATTCCCAAATTATGTAAAAACAACCATCAATAAAAAGCACACCAAACTTAATAGTCAACTAAGCATTCAATCAGAATCAGAATATTTATTGATCCCAGAGGGATCAACAAGGAAAAATCTCTCACTCACTATCCAGCCATTTATTCTCTTCCGCTAATCCTGTTCAGGGTCACGAGGGGGCTGGAGCCTATCCCAGCTGTCATGGGGTGAGAGGCAGGGTACATCCTGTACAGGTCGCCAGCCTGTCGCAGGGCTAACACAGAGAGACAGACACCCATTCACACTCACATTCACTCACTAATTATTATTTATTCATTTATTTATTTAAACAGGCAAACCCATGCTCAGCCTTACACTCTCAAACAAATGATGTAAATTCTTCCACTGCGATATCAAATATAACCAGTCACCCACAGAAGAAAATTATGCTAGGAGCATAACTTGCATTTGCATGCAAATGCACCAAGTGATTTTTGGCAGAGTCAACGAAGAGGAACCATCATTTAATGGTTGCAGCTTGACATATTGTGTGTTTCTGTGCAACTCACTAATCCTCGACATTGTAATTGTTGGAGTCATACAGGGTTGTCAGGGCACAGAAAGGTCCTGATTAGCTCTCACCGTATACCATCCGAGCTCTGTTCACAGGCATTTCACAGCGCCTTTAGCTTTGCCTTCTTCTTAGTTACGCAGGAGACCCGAGGTGCTATCCCTTCATTTAAGCTGATTATTTAAACTCTAAGGATGGGCCCACTCTTCTTCTTTGTAAAGTACACCAGAGCTGCTCTCAAAATTAAAGGAAAAACTTGTGAATTTAACAAGGCAGAGTAATTTGATCCACAGGTTAAACATTCAGTTAGGTAAAAACAATAGCCTCAGTTTAAATTAGTATAAGGACAGAAGTACTCACTAAAAGTACTCACTAAAAGGAATCACCTGGACACACACACACACACACACACACACACATATATATATATATATATATATATATATATATATATATATATATATATACATTTGTACCTGACAGTCTGAGGTAGAGAAGTGGAAGTATGACAATTTTATATAAAGTAAATATGTCAAGTGAATGCCTGGACTGTTTCAATCGCACCTCATAATCACTGAATTGTTGAAATCATGACATCACCAACATAAAAATACTTATAAAGTGGTGAAAATATGTTTGTTTCACTGTATTAAGTTGGACTCACTTTGCGGTTTAAGGGTCATTCTTTATGTTGGAAATAGCAGTTGGAAAAACAGTTTCATCACAAGGTCTGGGCCTTTCAATCATCCCATATGAGCTTCTGCAGTAGAAAATTTGTATTTTTTGTATTTTTAGATTTTGTCCTAGTTTGTCCAGGTAGGTTTTGCTTCTGTCACTCCTTCTCGCTCTGATGGTCCTGGGGTGTGGCCACCAGCCGGAGCAGTGATCACACTAAACACCTGGTTCTCATCATCCCACTTCCCTGCAATACTTAAGCGCCAGCCATTCCTCTTCACCTTTGCCAGATTGTTTCAGCTGTCGAAGTGGTAATATCAGCCTTCTTAGGATTTAATCTCTTTCAAACATCGGTATTAGTGTACTTGCCTTTTGTCTTGTCTGCTTCCCTCAGATTCCCCTGGTGTGTGTGTGTGTGTGTGTGTGTGTGTGTGTGTGTGTGTGTGTGTGTGTGTGTGTGTGTGTGTGTGTGTGTGTGTGAGTGCTGCTGTCTGGCTTCCCTCAGAGAGAATTGCACTCTGTCAGGAAATCTCATATCCCTACCCGTCTCCCTGTGAATCAGGAGTGCGACTCAGTTTCTGGAAATGCTGCAAACTCGCCTGCAGGCCCACTCTGCAGCATACCTGTCAGGATTAGATTGGGCTTTTGATTAGTCAACCTGTCAGATTTACTTACCTGTGGACTTTGGATTTGGAATATAATTCTGTTGCAATATTCCCTTTATTATAATAAATATGTTAAACTGCCACATATGGCTTTGGGGTCCTCCTGTCTCAGTCTAAAATATGACAGATTTTCCCCAAATGAGTGAGCTCTAACATTCACAGTTCAGTTACATGCAGACAAACACAATCTACTGATAAAAATCATATAATTTTGACCTGAGGCTCAGGAGGAACTAGTTAATGGATCTAGAGGTGAGGCTGTTTCCTCAGCTACAAATGTCTTGTTGGGACAGATCACAAACTCAGCTCTCCAAGAGAAAATGTGAGTAGATTAAAAGTATGCTGCACATGCACTTGCAAGGAATAATAGTTTGTGCTGCAAACCACAGCAGAAATTAACAATGAAACTGCTGACCTCTTTTAACTTATGGTGCGATTGCTTAGGTCTTTTGTTATTCACTGCACATCATCTGTCCTGTGAATGTTCAGCTGCTCCTCTCAAAGTACCACTGCCTGTCAGCCTAAATGGTCACAAAAGATAATGCTGGTGATTGAGTCCCGAGACAGTTTTCTCTGGATGGTCAAGGTACTAAAGTGAACCTCTCAGACACATATTAGAGTAGACAATAGACATGCACGGCAACCTCTGTAACTTTTTCCAAAAGGCCCCCCCATCTCTGTCTTCTCAGTGTCTCTATCTGCATGAAATGATGTATTATTACTTCAGTGGATAAAATGGACATATAAAGAGTGTGCTGACTGAGCTGACACAGGGCCCATCACTTCTGTGAAGCACAACAGAGAGCAACAGGGAGACGAGATTGAGCCAGACTGCTGACTGCTTTAATGACTTGAAATAAGTCTTATAAAAAAAAAAAAGAAAAGAAAAAGAAGTGTGTTTATTTTCTTTGGAAGCAGCGACAGACAATAAATTATAAAACTATGAAAGAATCTTGGTGTCAGTGATTTCCCTTTTTTTTCTTTTCAGCCATTACAAGGTCTTTGACTGTTCAATAATAGATAAGGCTTAATAGCTTCTTCGCTGCTGCTTCTAGCCGTGTTTGACATGGAGTGAGATAATGAATGTAAAAGAGTGCTGGGGACATGGGTCACATGGTTAACATCCTATTTTGGTGCTAAAAATGTCCCCTTACATCCTGTCATCCCCTGACTACCACCTGTCTGTGCGCTTTAGACTAATTTCTAAAAAGTTCAATTAAATCTCAATATGCAAACAATCAATGTTACCTCATGCAGAGCGGCAGTACTTTATGTGTTCATCTTTCTGCATTTCGCATTTTATCCACCAAATCCATTCGTCAAACACCTTTAAAAAAAAACTGTCACTTTTTGTTGTTGTTGTTTTTTGCAGATAAAGCAGTAACCACTTTAAAACCTGGACATATCAGTTTTTAAACTAGAAAACATGTTTATCACTACAGCCCCATTTCATGATTGCCTGTGGCATGTTTGGGCCATTTTGAATGCAGCGAACAATGTTGGGTAGAGATCCAGATAAGCCTGGTACTGAACACCTCTCTTCACAGCGCAGGAACACGCTGCGATTTACTGTAAATACCACACTCAGCCATAGCCAAACAATATGGTGACAACATGGTGACAATTTTGCTTCAGCATTGCATTGACAGCTTATTTCTGTTATATAAAGTCCAGACAGACAGACAGCTTTTTAAAGCAGTCAGTATGTGCATGTAAAAATACCCTCTGATTTGAAATTTACCTTTATGTAATTATGGTTTGTTTGTTTTGTTTTTCAACCAGCAGGGATCATTCATGGAAAATATTTTGACTGGTCAGAGTGGGAAACTCACATGCTAGAAGACTTTAACTCTTTCAGGTAGGCAGACAGAGTCAGAGGACTGAACTTGTGATTACAACTATAGAATTTTTTTTTTTAAAGTGAACTAAGTGTTTGTGAACTGCACAAAAAAAGTGACTTGTAGGGAAGCAGCTGGGGGGGGATTGTTAGTTTTGCTTCTGTAATGAAAGCAACTGGAATATTCTCCAGTAACTCAAACTTCTACATTTACTTGGTGGTATCCTACTTGAACTTACAGTGTTTTCTGAATGTCTTATTTCCACTTTTCTGTGGCAGTTGACGCAGGTTGTGTGGTTGATTGATTTTGCTGCTGGTGCCTTACGTCTGTGTGCGCATGCGATAAGGCAGGTGGTTGTTAAACATGGCTGACATTAGTTAGAAGGTATGAACTCAGGTTGAGGTGAGGCAGTATAAACAGATCTCTGTTAGTGGGTCCATCCCTCTGGGTGCAGTGCACACTGAAGCACAGAGATAGCCTTTCCATCCTTCTGGAGAACTGCTCGGAGAAAATTAGAGGCAGATTATTGATGAGCGGCTTTAAGAACTGAAAGTTCCTCTAGTGTGACAATGGGTGAATTATTCATTTCTTCACAGTGATCATTAAAATTTCATCAAATCTAGTTTGTTGTAGTTTTTTGGCAATTTTTTTTTTTTTATCATGGATTGAAATATTCACAGTCAGAGGACAGAGAGGGAGCAACACACAATCACTTTCTAACCAAAACATGTCCGCTGTAAGTATTCAAGCTTCTTTTTTTCTTTTTCTTTCTTGCAGTGTTCACAAGTATAAAATAATAATAATAATAATAACTTATTTAGCTTTTATTAGAAAAAAAAACAAAAAACAAAGTGTGAACCCAAGCTATATTTTGAAAGATCATTTGGCTACTTTCAATTTCACCTTCATTTTCATTGTGTACAGGTCACCAGGCAGTTGCAGGACCAACACAGACAACCATTTACACCTGTGGGAACTTAGAATTACCAATTAACCTAACCCCACTAACTGCATGTCTTTGGACTGTGGGAGGAACCCCACACAAACATGGGGAGAATATACAAACTCCACACAGAAAGGCCCAGGCCAAGGTGGATTCCACACCAGACCTTCTAGCTGTGAGGCAACAGTGCTAACCACCATGCTGTCCTCAGGTGTTAATGCAAATCAGAAAGTGTACTTCAAAATGACAAATAACTAATTTATATATAGTGTGAGTCTCTTATATAAGTCTTTTTATGTGAGCATATGCAAAGGTAAAGAATTATTTTGATTTTATACGCTGTAGACTGCAAACCACTGATGAGACATCTTTCCTGCAGGAAAGGTTATGATGTTACTTCTAATTATTGCTTCGAAGTAGAACTGATATTTTTCTCCCAGTTGACAACTTGAGTGAGAAACTCAGATGTAACAAAAAACAATGTATGTGCTAGATAACAGCATTTTGTGCAAATAACGTTCAAAAACAGAGTGCGCATGAAGGCATTGTGTTTAAATCATTTTTTGGATTCAGTTGTTGGGAGATTGAAAACGATCAGTATCCACTGCCTGAAACGAGTCATTTTAGCCCCCTTCTCTTTAAGGCCACTCATGTTTTTTACAGGCTGTCCTCTCATCTGGTTTCTGTAAACACAATCTGGTGTTTGGGGATGCCGCCTCCTCTGCTGTTTTTAGATTTCTTCTTCTTTAATTCATCCATGGATGTTCAAGCACAAAACTGTGAGACTATGATAGTGTACAGCATAGACACAAAGATCGCAGAAGGACATTTCTGTTTTGTAAATTTTTTCAGCTTATTTTGGGCTGTGACAGTGGATTCAGTCTTTAAAATACAAAAACTGTGAAGCTGTGTCTCTGTATGACCATGTTTCAAGGTGTAGGTGAGGGAAATGTACTGAAATGCCAGCAGAAATGCAAAACTTCTGCTTTCAATAATTATATTTTATTTCCCTGCACCACTGATTGCAGTTATATAATTGAAACTGAATCCGCAGTCGCATTCAGACTGAATATCAATACGTTATTCACAGCTTGTGGTTTTAACTTCTTGGCACTGCCCTTTATGCTGTAGCTGGAACAGCCTCGTATCGTAGCATGAACAAACATAGAAAAAAGGCAAGCTTTATTTCCCCCCTTTGGTCTAGACCAAAAAGAATTCATCAAATATGGGATAAATGTGGTATTGTCTTATTATCTTTAATGTGGTCATCTCAGGCTGACAGCCACAGCCCCATGCCTGAAATGACCACATTAAGAAAATTCACTCTTTGATGTCACAAAACCTTGAAAATCAAACAATTTACTTGATAATACTCATACAGACACTGAGTTCATTATTAGAAACTTCAGCTATCTTTAATATGAGGATCCATTTTTGGGGGGGGGGGGCAAATGGAGTGATTCATTGGTTCAGTGGTTAGCACCATCACCTCACAACAAGAACGCCCTGGATTTGAATACACCACCTAGCTGGGGCCTCCATTATGGAGTCTCCCTGTCCCTTTGTGGGCAGCCTCTGGCCCCCCACAACCCTGAATTGGACAAGTGGACAAAGATGGATGTTTCTAGTAGCGCATGTTCACCTTCATTAGAATAAATTTAATTCTTTACAGTAGCAGCATGGTACTATGGTACTTCTATTTGCTTCTCTTTTTTTTTTTTTTTGGTGCAAAATATCACAGTGCAATGGTTAAAATTCAATACCTGGACATGCATGTTATTACAGCCCATGTAACGGGTTTTTGACTACCTGTAATTACTGAATGCTTGGTTACAACTGCCTACCCCATCCATAGTGTGAGTTTCCATCAGGTATTTTATACACAGGTCATCACTGCCAAGGTGTGAGGAAATGTAGAGAAGAAAATTACTGGAGTGAAGAAAGATATTTAAAATATTGGACAGTGAGGAAAATTAAAAGCTTCAACCACTGCCAAGTAGCCCTGTACACTGACAGTCACTGTGGACGTTCCACTGACAGCTGAACACGTCTGATAAGAAGTGAGCCAAGGAACAGCAGCAGCAGAAAGAGAGGTACGGAGATTTAAAGACAGAACAGGGTGGGGGTGTGAGAAGGATGGTGCTTATTTGATAGAACAAAACTATATCTAATATTAACTTAAATGAAACCTCCTCTCACCTGTTTCTGTACAAGTGCAACTTTGAAATGTAATCTTGTTCTTTGACTGCAGAGCAGTTGCATTTAGATTAGTTTAATTATTCTCATTTTAAAATGATGTTTAAAAAATAGATGTCCTTTAGGTCAAGAATATAAGGTTTAATACAGTAGTGTGCAATAAAGCAAAAACAGTTTGTGCAATTCTAATGAGCTTGAAAGCCAGTGTCACCACCTTTATTCTTCAACACAGCTTGAACTCTCTTAAGTCCTCTAGCCTTCGTGAAGGCCATTCAAAGCTCTTCTTTGGATGTTGGCTGCCTTTTTGTTCCATTCACTGCCAAAATGACCCCACACTGCTTCAATAATGTTGAACTCTGGGCTCTGGAGAAGTCAGTCCACGACTGATATTGTTCCATTGTGTGTTTTTCTATTCAGGTGTGCTTTTACTGCACTGGCAGTGTTTTTGGGATCATCGTCAAAGCGGCTGCCAATCAGACTCTTTGCATGGTGGATCAAAATCTGACGGTACTTTTCTATGTTCATAATTCCATCCATTCTGTTAAGATCTCCAACAACACTGGCTCAAATGCAGCTCCAAATCATGACAGAGCCTCCACTGTGTTTTACAGATGTCTGTAGACACTCACTGTTGTACTGCTCTCCTCTGTACATACTGATGACGATTTGAAGTAAAAGCATTTCACCTTTGGATTCATCACTCCATCAGACCTTCTGCCACTAATTTTCAGTCCAGTTCTTGTGTAATTTGACATACCACAGGCTTTTATCCCAGTTTCCTTTCCTTGAGAATGGCTTCTTGACAGCCACCCTTCCACTGAGACCATTTCTGATGAGGCTTCAGTGAACAGTAGCTGGATTAACTGATGCATCTCTCAAATCCTGTGTCAGGTCTTTGCTGGATTTCCTAAGGACATAACTTTCAGACACTGTTTATCTTATGTGGATATTTTTTCGGCCTGCTACTTCTTCCTTTGTCCTTCACTTGTTCAGTTTGCTCATGCACACCATGCCAAGTTATGTCAAGGTTTTGGCTAAGAGCTCTTTGGGAATCACCTTGTTGGTGCAAAAATACTATTTTATTCCTGTCAAACTATAATATCTTTGGCATTTTTCATAGACTCCGCCATAGAAATGGGAACAAATTATGTGTTTTTGCAATAGGCTGCTAGTAAGTGCCTAAAGATACGACTTAACATTGGTTATTTACTAAGTTGTTTGCTATGCGTAGACGCAACACTGGTTCATCCCTTGAGTTAGATACCTTTTTTATGCTTGAATGATTCATAGATCAGTATGAAGTGGCTCCCCATACTGTACCAAAAAAAAGGAAAAAGGAAAAATCAGTCCTCTGAAAATGGTCAAAAGTATGAAGGGCTGGAAAGAAAATGAGTGAAAAAGCAACCAGGGTCTAAAGAAAGCCTTGAAAACTGTTGCTCAAAACCATTTTCAAAATGACAGTAATGTCTGACTCATTGAAAATTAGATGTAAAGAAACATGCTTTACATTCAGATCTAAAATAATATCTCTTGTGTGTGATTTTTATGTTAGTACAGTCACATTGCACTGGGTCACAAAGACTGGATATTCTGTAATCAATTGGTGCAGTGCATTTCTTATTAAAGCTTACACTTTCTGTACTTGCCCTCATATAAAATTCAGCCATCAGGATTTTAACATAGATCACATTAATCGTCCCCGGTGACCCGAATTAAATTCACAATTTTAAAATTCACACATACTGTACATTGTGCTCACCTTAACAGCCTCTGTAGGACTCAGACTACATATATACAGACATGGTGAAAACTGGGTTTTACTTTCAGCACTATAATACACAAGAAAACAGGACTCTTAATGCCGACATACAGCATTTGTGGTTCACATTATTAAATGTTCTGCTTTTATTTTGCCAGGTCTATCAGAAGTCAGAAAATAAACAACATCCACAAAGTTGGCCCACAGGCCTTCAATGTGGCTGCAGAGATTAGAATGCAAATTTATTGGAAAGGGCTTTTTTTGTACATTCCCAATCTTCACCTGAAAAACTCAGGTTTATAGAAGTCTGCTTCATCTTTCCCCATTGCCTCTATAGCTGAATAAACAAAAGAGCTTTCATTTTAATCGACTGAGTGAATTGTTAAATTCAGCACATAAAAGTGTAAAACCTTGTGGGTCAGTGAATATGAATATTTTCTTTTGGACCTCCACAAAAAAAAAATTAATAAAAAAAATATTTGCGCGTATGTGAGACTGCCTTTATCAGGCTGAACATTCAACCAATATTCACTTCATGGTTTGCACAGCAGGCGACTGTTTTTAAAAATAATTCAAGAACTTAAATAAACAAGACCAGAAACACTGCATTTTGGATTGAGCGTGTTTCCCACTAACGCTCACATCTGTCTGAGGGTGTTTTGAGTTTCGTTGTTTCTGAGCGGCTTTGTTTTTATTAACCATTTCCCCTTTGCAAACTATTTTCACAGCTGCACTGTTTTCTTCCTGCAGCACTGTAGCTGGCTGATGCAGAAGAACGGTCAGCAAGAAATTACCTTGGACTGGCTCCATGCAGAGTAAAACCATTTTGAAAGGACAAAGAGCACTCTCAGCGTTCACATCATGTGAGGTATCACCCTCAGTATGAAAATGTTGTGATAATTGTGTTGTCTCATGACACCCTTTCATGTTTTCTTTAGCTCCCCTGCTGCAGTTTTCGTGAATTATTAAATCTGATTCCAAACATCAGACTAATTTCTGTAGGGCCTGTATGTAGTCATGTAGTTTTTTGTGTACTTGCACAGGGACCACTACACACTCCATACTAAGTCTGTGCTCCTCACCCTTATCCTTTTAATCTGATGTGTAGCTATATTTCCTTTGACAGTGGGGCTTGTCTGTAGGACTAATTGGGAGTTAACACTGGAACATTTTTTGTCAACTAGGTCTTGTTAAATCTATTATTTTTAGGCTTTTCGGCCCAGATATTCAAGCACAGCCAGAAGTGGCACTTGTGGATCAGCAATACTGAAGGTATTCTGCAGTGTTTTTGTTACTCAGGGTTATGACTAACAGTCTGTAAGTTTGGAAAGTTGCTCCAGTGCTTTCACCTTGTTTGCTGAGGACCTAAACTTTCCACAAGTAGGAAATTTTGAAAGGGCTAATTGTTCTTCCAGTCCAACTGCACATGACTGTAAATTATTTAAATTATTAAAAGAGGTCCAGAGGTAATTGCAGTACTGTGCAAACAGGGCAACAGCTATATTACTGTACTCACTACACATCTACTGTAGTCACCAAAGAAGACCTTATATGGACTAGTCTAATAAAGATGTAGTATTAAGCAAACTTGGAGGGGTAATTGCAGGACTACTCTTACTTGTCTCTTTACTTTAGATGAGTTGTGGAGGCTTCATTGGGAATTAGAAATAAAAGTCTGGAAAGTATTTCTGGGTGCAAATTAAACAAGATTTGCATTGCTGCACAGCATGGAGACTGATTCGTAGATCTCAAATTAATGCCATATTTTGGTTGAATATGGAATCAGACAACTGTCTGCTGTTTTTAAGTGTTTATTTAAAGGCTGGTTTTAACAAGTGAACAGCTGGTGAGTAACCACAGGTAACTGGTTCTCAGGAGCTCTGTCAGAGAGGAGAAACTGGGAATAGTTTGCTTATTGCATGCTTCGTGCTCTGAGATGTCACTCTTATGTGCAAGGAGTGAGGGCTGGAGCCCAGGAGGAATGCTGGCCTGGCAGACAGATAACTAAGGTGAGTAGGTGCTCACAGGTTCAGAGCTGTTAAGTTTTTTCCTTTACTGGGACTGGGAGCGGCCAATTGAAGGAGGACAGAGTGGCTGTTGGTGCCCGCAGTTCCGAGACAAGGCGAGTTCTAAGGATGGGTTCCAAAAGATGAACTAGGAGTACAGAGAAACAGAGTTACATCGCAATTAATCCTGAACAGCACAGATAACATGCAGAGCCTGATCATCACCACAGTGGCAAAGACAAACTGGTAGAAAACTTTAGCACCCATCAGCCTAGAAATACTGCAGCCTCAGTTGTTTGATTCATCACAGGTGTGGAATTGACAGCATGAGAGGGAGCAATCTGTGGAACAGGAAAACAAGGCTGGCCCAAATGTTCCACCTGAGACTTCAAGAAAAAGTTAGAAGAATGAAACCAAATCCGACACAGGCAGACCATGACATCACCAGAAAAGCAAAAGTTTGCAGGATGATCAGATGGAAAAACATGCATCACAACATTAGGAACATTTTTCTGTCTTTCAGCCAGCTCAGCAGCTGTTATGAGGAAGTGCATTAAAATCCAACTTTGGTCTGTAGCTGCCAACCACTGACATTAGTAAATTTGTGAAGTGCCAATAGTGCTTTAGACAATCTAACTTTGATGCTCTTTTAATTAGAGGCTGAGAAAGTATTGGCTGCTCTCTGACTCTCTATTATAGACATTACAGTAAAGATATAATAATAATTCCAATCAGTTAATAAAATGTGAAGGTCACTCAGTAAGTCAAAGTGAAAGTGCAAACAATAATGTGGAAATTATCTCAGTATTAGTTTAGAATCAACAGTGTGCCACCATATGTCACCGCAAGTACAGTGTTTGCCTTTGCAACTGCCACCATATGAGGGGAAGCAGTGTGAAAATGATGAATAATAAAAGGATTAATTATTTCTCACCCATACCACCAAGGGAGAAACCCCATATGGAGTTTTCAGTGAATGAATTAAAACTCACAGATGTTTCAGCATCTGGTTGATCCTTTTGGCATTTGCCGAGGCAGGATACATTACCAAGGGGGCCCGTACATGCTCTTTCCCCTGTTTTTTTGCATGCACACTTAGGCATTTCAAAGATCTAGCACTTAGTTTACACAGAACTAAAATAAACTCCTGCCAGACCTGCCACAAGCTCACTGGTGGTCTAAATTCGCACAGAAGTTTACTGATTGTGTGCAGACCTGGACTCATAGTGGACTCAGCACAGCTACACTGTAAACCCAGATTTTGATTCCACTTAAAAATATTGAGTTCATATTACTTAAAATTGCCTAGAATGTGAACATTACTTGTTAATGCTGAGTAGACTGTACTTTTTGATGGTCTATCTTATTGTAATCATGTGTTTGAGTTCAAACAACTTAATATCATCAAGTTTTGCACCTGCTAAAAATCTAGTTTATACTAGTTTTAACAGACTGGATTAACATGCAGCTGCATGGTGGCATGATGGTTAGCAGTGCTACCTCACAGGTCGAATGCCATCTAGAAGGTCTGGGTTCAATTCTGGCTTGGCCCAGGCCTCTCGCTGTTTGGAATAGTTGACATTTGGTTTGGTTTTTGTTCACAACGTTCTCTTGTATAGTTTTTTATTGTTCCATGGACAAATGTCATTTGTAAATGTTAATATACCAGCATTCAGCAGGGCTGAGTTTTATCATGTTTATTTACCAAATTTTAAACAGACACAGTTCAACACTGTAAAAAATATTTGTGTTACTGGGCGGCATGGTGGCGTGGTGGTTAGCACTGCTGTCTCACAGCTGGAATAGTTATCTGATAGTCTGGGTTTAATTCCACCTTAGCCTGGGACTCTTGGTGTGTAAAGTTTGTATGTTCTCCCTGTGTCTGTGTGGGTTTTCTCCCACAATCTGAAGACATGCAGTTACTGGGGTTAGGTTAATTGGTCTCTCTAAATTGCCCACAGGTGTGAATGGTTGTCTGTGTCAGGCTGGTGACCTGTATGGGGTGTACCCTGCATCTTACTGCCTTGTCAGCTGGGATAGGCTCCAGCCCCCACCACCCCCACACAACCATGAAAAGGATAGGGGAATTGATTGATCAAAAGACATTTTATTTTTTCATGAGCTATAAAAGATAAGTTTGGTCAATTAGAACATGCAATTTAGTTCAATTGGAAATGGAGTAGTGCTTACTTAACAGGCTGAGTTAAATAAACTGTTTCATTACTTAAAAAATTTAAGGCAATGAGTTACCTTGGTTTTTTTAAGTAGATTCAACTTATCCGGGTTTACAGTGTAGAGTGTACCTCCTGATCTGAGTTTCTCTAACTTTTCGTACTGTACATAAATCTCAGACACAGAAAGAACAGCAGAAGGTTGGTGTGTAATTGAGTTTGGTCAGAGCAGTCATGATCACAGAAACCAGTGAATATATACACAGTCCTGTCCGGAGTGTTCAGAAGGGAAGTAGAGAAGACTATTGTACTACAGGACTGGACTATGCTGTCATGATTTTTTTTTTTTTTTTTTTGCGTGCGTGTGTGTGTGTATCACAATCTCAAGATCATAAGTTAATTATTTTTATATATAATTATAACAGATTATTTTTTAGGGTAGCAGGTTAATTTATTTCATTATCTGTAGGAATACTAAACATGCAGATTCTGTGGGATTACAAGATAATTTACCAAGACAAACAAAACTTGTTTTCTTAAGATCACTGTGTGGTTATGCAGAAGTCTCTGGAGAGAAAGCTGCCCCGTAATGTGGTTACTGGCAAAGTGTCACATAACGACTGTGTGGCTGGCAGAGCGTGGACCCAAACACCGGACTCGGGAGACAGGACTTAAACTCAAAAAGCAGCTTTAACAAAATACAAAAACAAGGCAGGACTGGAGCCACAAATGCAAAAACTCAGAGACAAAAGGGAAAACACAGAACGAGAGAGCGCACGGCATGAAGGATGACGTGACAAAAGAATCGGGAAAACTGAGGGCTTAAATACACACAAGAGGTAACCAGGGAGCGAGGACACAGCTGGAGAAAACAAGACACAGAATCTAACTAACGAGACAAAGGAAAGCAAAACTGAACATAACACACACGAGACATGAGACTAGCAAAATAAAACAGGAAGTAACTAAACATGGGAACAGGAGCACAGAGTTGACACAGAGCACAGGAGGTGGAGGGAAACAAATGCAGGGAATGAACTGTAATTACAAAAGGAAGCAGAATTGAGAATGAGAATAAACTCGTGAGTAGAATACAAAACTCAAAATGGCCAGAACTGAGCAAACTAAGGAACAAACTAAAGATATTTAACAGTAACAGAACTTCAAGACCAAAAAAACACAAACACAGTGTTAGCTTCTACAATAGACAAGATGCCATCTGTGCATTTTTTTCATAGCTAGAAGGGAGATTTATATCAAATTTATTATGAACTTTATTGAGTTTTTATTATCATTAACCATAAGAATACAAACAATAGACATACAGTAGCTGCTGCGTGTCTTGCACCACAGAAGCAATAAGAGGAAGGCTTATTTAGGTTTATTTATACTGATGTTTTAAAATGCTGACAAGAAATAAAAAAGCATGTGTGTTGCTATTTTTATTAAACTTAATAAGTAATTAAATGTCTTCTTGCATGGATCATATGGTAATTCTTCATCAAATCCATGGCATTGAAGATCAGTATAATGTATAATGTAATATGTATAATGTAAACAGAATTGTTACTTTCTCTTCATGCTTATTTTCTTCTTCATGCTGAAAAAAGAAAATAAACTCTTGAGTCTCTCCTGCTTTCTTAAGCAGCACTTCTGTGTTTTCTATATTTAAATTTCTGCATGTTTTCATGGTCAGAGTGCTCAACAGCATCAACCAACTGCAGCCAATGCCAGCCGAGCCAAAGTACTTGTATGAACCGGTGCCACTCTGCCAAAATAATTTAATATAACATTGTCTGATGAAATCCAGGGGTAGTTGAAATATGCATTGTAAAATCTCTTCCCCCTCCCGTCTGAATTTGTTATGTAGTCAAAATTTTGGAGATGCTGTGAGTTACTGATGCTTCAAAAAAACTGCCTGGATTAGAAAGTAATCCCTCATCCATCCTATCATTTAGACTTAATCTCGAACCATTTTGTCACACCAAAGTCACATCTGGGGCTGAGCAGACCGTGACTTTCTAGCACTTGCAAATGAATTTTTCTAACACTTCAAAGGCACTCTGCCAAAGCAAAGAGCAGCACTTTGCAATAGCAAGTTCAGCTCGCCCAAACCCCAGCGTGACTCTTCGTACAAAGTTGGAAGCATTCTGAATTGTTCTGATTCTTAAATACGAGACATTTAAAGTTGATAGACACAAGTCCCTCTGTTTTCTCCATCAGAATGGCATTTTCCTTCTTTCCTTGCATGGTTATTCATCTTCCTGTTTAATGGCATTACAGAAAAGCTATTCCCTGTATGATATATACTTCTTCTGATTCTTCAAGTGTTGTTTAGTATGCATCAGAAGCTGTGGTCAGATAATTACACGAAAGGATCTTTTAAGATTTCATTTAGTTTGGCCAATATTGGTCAAAATCAATTAACTTCATTTGAAGCCAAGAAGCCAGAAATCTGCTGGTACTGTATAAACCTTAATCAGAGAGCTATGAAGAAACTGCAAAGGAGGCTCTTTCCTAAGATACAACAAAAAAAATTGTAATGTCATTGCAGTGCCTGTACCTACAAATGAGCCTGGTTTAGGGGCACTCTGCCAGTCATTTTAAAAGAGACAGACACGCATACACAGATTTCCTGGGGTGCTGTGCATTGAGCATTGTTCATTTGACATTATTTACAAATTTAAAAATCCTGTAGGATTATATTTAGTCCAAATTTAGTTTGACAGGATCATACTGAGAGTGCAAAAGATAAAATTGAATTATGTTGAAATTGGAGTGGCTGTGGGTTGAATGCATGAAATATGCAAGTGACCTGGTACGTTTTACCACAAAACAAAAATAATGTCTTCTAAACAACTACTGACAACAAAGATAACCAAATCAAAGGATAGCAAATTAAGTGGTAACATAGATTTAACTTCAGATAAAAGCTTGAATTTGTGTGTGTGTGTGTGTGTGTGTGTGTGTGTGTGTGTGTGTGTGTGTGTGTGTGTGTGTGTGTGTGTGTGTGTGTGTGTGTGTGTGCGTATGTTTATAATACCTTGTGGGGACAATTTTCCTGACATATACTACGTTGTGGGGACCAATTGCTCCTTGTGGGGACTGGAACCTTGTCCCCACAAGGGGAAACCCTGTTTTTGGGTCAGGGGTCAGAGTTAGGGCTAAGGTATGAATTGAGTTTAGGTTAGGGTTAGGGTTAGGTATGTGATGGTTAGGGTTAGGAAAAGGGTAAAGGTAAGGTTTAGGCTGTAGAAATGAATGGAAGTCAATGGAAATTCCCCACAAAGATAGCAAAACACACTTGTGTGTGTGTGTGTGTGTGTGTGTGTGTGTGTATTTTTTTCTCAAAATACAGCCTGTGAGAAAATTATTCTCTAAGTATTTTTAGAGTAATGAGTACCTTTGGTGAAGCCTTTCTCTGTGGCCTTTGCATGTTCTCCCTATGTTTCCAATAATATGCAGATTGGATGACTCTAACTGATGAGTGTATGTGCGGAAGTCTCTCTCTCTCTCTCTCTCTCTCTCACTCTCTCGCTCTCTCTGTCTGTCTCTCTCTCTCTCTCTCACTCTCTCTCTCTCTCTCTGTCTCTCACTCTCTCTCGCCCTCTCTCTCTCTCTCTCTGTCTCTCTTACTCTCTCTCTCTTTCTCTCTCACTCTCGCGCTCTCTCTCTGTCTCTCTCTCTCGCTCTCTCTCTCTCTCGCTCTCTCTCTCTCTGTTGACCCTGTGATGACCTGCCAGCCTATCTATGGCCCTGTCTGACTCTTGCCCTGTGAAAGTTGGGATAGGTTCCTGCCCCAACGCTGACACCAATTTTAAAAGTTAACAGGCGGTTAAGAAAAAATTGAATCAATAAAGTACCTTTGAAATATTTTAAAAGAAAAGCGACGCAAACCACAGTGTAATTTTAATCCGTTAGTACATTTTCGGTATTTTAAATTAAAACCCAATTTATATGTGTAATTACATATTACTTTCAGGGGCATGGGTTTTATTACAGATTACCGTAATCTCCCCCTCTTACATTTGACATAATGTTAAGGTGTTGGCTTTTAATATGCTTGAGCTGTATTTATATGCAGCCTCCATGAGAGGACCTCTGGCACGCCCTCTCATTTAGACGGGAGAGCACCGACCTGAAAAGGTTTTTAGAGTTTTCCAAATAAAATGAAAACCAAAAACTTCAATTAGATGGCATTTCACAAGGCAAATTATAGGTCCAAGTTTGTTTTTTTTTTAAGGTTTCAGACATTATTTCTAGCTGTTATTGTTCAGAATATTTGTTTTTGTTGTTTGTTTTTGTTTGTTCATTTTTTTAACTTTCCAGTATGTGATTAAAAGGTTGAGAGTAAAGAGTAAAGAGTTTCTGTATTTTCTGTTTAGCATTCATTTTAATCATGTCTGTTGAACAGTTGAAGTTGCATGCTGGTGGAGGTCACCCTTTTAGGGTACACAGACAGGGTACACCCTGCACAGGTAACTAAGCCGCCATCACAGAGAGACAAACAACCACACAGACCTCACCCAGCCCAGAAACTTAGCAACTCTGCAAGTGACTGTACCTACCAGTAAGTATTTTTTGTTCTGAAAATTATGCATTAATTTCCCAAAAAAGGGAACACCATGAAAGGAAATTACACAAAGACTGTATTATAAAGTGCTACACTATTTTGTTGTTGTTATTAATGATGTTTTGAGCAGAAACTTGAGTAGCTATGATAGTTTCTAGCAGTTGTTGGTAAAACTGGCACTTCTGGCATGTTAAATATGTTGATAGGATGAAGGTTAAAAAGAGAAGGAAGAGGAAATGTGCGTCCTCTCTGGGGAAGTCATCTATTCTCACTGTGCTTATCATTAAACTCTCAATAATATTTGAATTATAGTAATTGTTTCTACCTAAAAGGAATTTGTTCACTGATTAAAAAATGCCATCTTCAGCTGACTTCAGCAATTAAAAACAAATCACACTCTGTTTAATATTTCTGGCACTCATCAAACCAGCTGTGTCAAATGTCAAAATGTTAAAAATGTTTGTTTTTTTCATGTAACAGCGCAGTGATCATGATTTATCGTTTCCATTAGCTCTGCCAGGCTGATAGGGTTTATAGAAACAACCCATCCACGTAGAAAGGGTACTGTTTAGGTTGTTGTTTAATGTATAGAAATATGCATCGAGTGACAACAGTTTCAGTTGTTTTAATAGTTTATGTCTCTAAGTTTTGTTTTTCTTTTACTGTGTAATTAAACTGAAGCAAACAAAATGAGTGTAATTTTAAGAGTGCTTTTGTTTGAAAAAGGAGGTTCGGTTTTATTGCAGTACAAACAAACACATATAAAATAAGCTTGAGTAGACAAATGACATGGTTTTCATCAACACTGCTTCCCCTCGGGCATCAGCGCAATCTGAAAAGGGAAGCTAGTGTTGTGCTTGTGTACGGTAATGGCCACAATTACATGGTTTTCTGCTGTAATTTTTGGTCTGTTCAGCAAAATAGCCTCACCCAGCCATCTGTTTGCTCTTTGTATGTCCTTCACTTCACTGTTCTGTGCTTTTAGTAGTGACTAATCACAAAGCTGAAAGATGGACTGAGTATGACACACCAAAACAAAGACTGCAGGAGAATCATTTATAGGGTACAAAGTAAATTAATATGTATTATGTGTTGTTTTGAAATGTTGGTGGTTGTCAGCTTTCCTGAATTCCACATCTTTACTCAGTTGGGAGCTGTGATTCACAATAGGCAGGTGAAACCGAGTACAAGTTTGTAACAAATGTGTGTTTACGTGGCCCTTGAGGGATTGCGCGGACATTATGTACAAAACACATACTGTAATATTCCCTCATGTCAACTATTATCAAACCTCAGCATCATTCAGACATAAACAAAGATGTCTTAAATAATACTTCTGGAGATATTTCATTATAGAAATATGACAAACAGACAAACACACACAAACACGCACACACACATACACACACACACACACACACACACACACACACACACACACACACATATGCGCATGCACGTACATGTACACACAGGCCATAAAAACAAGAAATAACACATAAATCCAAAGAAAGCAAATACTACATCTGCTTCTATTAGTGACAAAAACATTGTATACTTGATCCCTCTCATATCCATCAGTCTAGCCCATACAGCACAGACTGAAGAATTTCTCTGAAGTGCATTATTTTTGTCCTCTTTTCCAATGCTTTGAAAAGACAATATAAAAAAGTCATTCAAAAAAAAAATGATTTAACATCCATCGCAGCTCCTATTCCATATGAACACACTAGGTATTTAAATCAGCTGCTGAGGAATCCAGTAATATTAAACATCTTATTTTGACCATCAGTTCTGATTAGAAATGAAAACAAGGATCCTCAAGAGGCCCGGTTTGGAATACAAATTTACCATCTTTGACTCACTCCGAGTGTAATTGTATGCCAAACCACTCATTTGGAAGGAATGTAAATCACCATCCCTCCTGTGATGGAACCCTGACATGATCTCAGTCACACAGATGGACAGGTTCAGCATCTTAAGGATCAATCAAAAAACATTGACTATTTGGGATACGTTTCGTGCCTACAGTCAAGGCCATGAGGAGATGAGTGAATCATCCTGCTAATGTGTGACTGACCTTGTATGCATAGTTTGTACTGCACATTTTGCATTACAGGTGCGTGCTGCAATGCCACTTTTTAAAACACATTATTTTGTTGCACCACATAATAATTATTGCTGTTGTTGCATCACTTATACAATCAAATAACAGGTATAACGAAATGCAAAATGTGTTTATGCTAATAAGGCATCAGATAATAATAATTGCAAGCTTTCCAGTCATTTTAGCTTTGTTAAAGTATCTGTTGTGCTGCTGTACCTTTGTGGATTACACTTCCCTCTCATAGTTAAGTTTCAGCTACAGCAAACAGTTGTTTCAGTACAAAAAGCTCTAAAACACCACCTACTCATCAACGAACACCAGAGAGACACAGTTAGCAACTACGTAATGAACACAGTGGTTCATTTAGCAGCAAGAGAGCTAAAAAGATAGATCTCAGTAGAAATAACAACAAAAACAGAGTGAAAACTACTTTAAATTCGCCATATAGCCAGGGACTGACTTCATATGAATACTAATGTTGCTTTGTAACAGCTGGATGTGTAAGTAAATAACTGTTAGCAAACAACTCAGAATGTAATGTTGAAATGTGTATGACACTGTGTATCTGTGTATGACAGAGATAGAAAACAAATGGGTCAGCAAACCGATGTAGCACTGGTTTATTGTTGTTGTTGCTGTTTTGTATTTTTAAACTGAGGAAACTATAATAGTAGTATGGAAAACTGGCATAGAAAACACTGAACACAGTTTTTCAGATTCGATAGTATAATGTCAATTTTGAAAATGAGCAAAACAGGCTTTTAAATGCTTTACTCGAGTCAAAGTCAAAGTCCTGCTTAAGTAATGATAAAAATGTTTGAGCATCAAATCATACTGAAAGTACTAATTATGCAGAATGGCCCTTTTGATACTTTAACTTACTGGATCATAATTATTGAGTGGTTAAATTGTATATCAAGGGCTTGAGATCATTTTAATTCTCTTAATTTATATAAATACAAGGTTGCTTTGTTGTCAGTAACACATAATAACACACACTTAATCAGTCTATCAAGTGTCCCTGGTAGAACTGTTTGGACTCACAATTAGAACCACTTTACTTCAAACTTCACAATAAACAGAGCCATTTTATGAACAGTTTGCATGAGATATATACTGGACCCTGTTTTCCTTTTATTGTATATATTTTTATTTATTTGTCATATTGTATATTTCTTTTGTATTTGTTTTGTATTGTTTGTTTGTTTTACAGTTTTTTATTTTATTTAAGCAGACGTTGCACTTTGAATCTCTTTGTGGTGTGTACAATAACAAGAAACCTCATACTGAACTGATTGGGTGCATTTTGCTCTTTATGAATTTAACTCTTTTTGAAGGGAAATTATAATGTGTTAGTCCTTCCTATTTGAACCATGCAGCAAAAGTTTAACAGGAAGCAATTCTGAAGCCCTGGAGGAGTTGAGGTTCAGTGAGTAGTTGAGTGTTACTGCATTTGCTCTCCTTGATCATTATCTTCTAAAATCTGTACTCACTTTCATGTTAAAGTTGAGAGGTTTCAAGAGGTGTAAACAAAACAAGGTAAATGGTAACAGGGTTTGTTAACGTGACAACTTCACTACAGTCAAGAAGAAAAAGGTGACAGTGCGACCAGTAACAGGTCAGGTCTCATTTGGATCAGGAGGGTTTGTACAATCTAAAGCCAGGTTAAAGGCTGCTGCTTTCCTAATGATAATTTGCAAACTGAAGCACATGTACACTATATTGCCAAAAGTATTCACTCCCCTAGGAGCACCTAGGCATTCAGACTGCTTCTATCAACATTAGTGAAAGAAAGGGTCGCTCGCAGGAGCTCAGTGAATTCCAGTGTGGTACCGTGACAGGATACAACCTGTGCAACAAGTCCAGTTGTGAAATTTCCTCAGTACTAAATATTCCAGTCAGCTGTTATTGGTCTTATAACAAAGTGGATATGGTTGGGAACAGCAGCAAGTGACCACAAAGTGGTACACCGCATAAAATCACAGAGTGGGGTCAGTGGACATCAGTGTCTGACCTCACAAATGCACTTCTAAAAGAATGGTCAAAAATTCCCCAAAACACACTCCTAAACTTGTGGAAAGCCTTCCCAGAAAAGTTGAAGCTGTTATAGCTTTAAACGGTGGGCTGACGTCATAAACTCCATGGATTAAGAATGGGAGGTCACTCAAGTTCATACACATGTGAAGGCAGATGAGGGAATACTTTTGGCACTATAGTGTATCTTGGTTTTCTTTCTGTCTCTTGTTTTCTGCGCTCTCCTCTCCAAAGTGAGACACTGGTTGGCTTTCTATCCTTGGGGGAGCACTTTACATAAACAGCTACAGCTGGAAGAAAGCACTCTGTATTGAGCTCTCAGCTCTTTCAATTTATGCGTTACAATAGCTTTCACAAACATCATCAGAAATCCTCTGCTGGTAATAATGGACCTCTATTCAATTGCTGGCTCACACTTATCCCACCAAGTGACATTGCCTGGTCTTTTGGACAACCTAGATAATATTATCTCTCCTGCCCATACAATCATTATATTTCTACAGCACACACTGTGAGTGATCAGTAAATACACACACAATCAGACAGGATCCACACACTGACAGACCAGCACCAAGACAGTAATTAAAAATACACACTAGTGCAGTACACAACATATACTGCAATATATGTGAGGATAAAGAACAGTTGTCAGAAATACAAGTCTTTTTAGGCTGGGTTAGGTTATCATTTGAGGCTGATTAATTTACTGTCTATCTAGCATCCAACAATATAGGTTATGTTTGCATAAACTCTCAGAAATATTTTTGACCCTATGAATATTTTGTAACTTCATATTAATATTATTTGATGACTAAATTTCTAACATGACTGTAAAACTGAATAATAAGAATAGGGAGGCAAAAACCATCACCTCTCACTTATAGGCCAGCTTGACAATGAGTATTAAAATAGTTCTGAGGTGAGCAGAAATCTGAGTAGCTATGATAGGGTTAGGTGAAGTCTAACCCAGCTGTCACGGGGTGAGAGGTGGGGTACACCCGGGTCGTCAGTCTGTTATGGGGTTAAAACAGATAGAAAGACAACCATTCACACCTATGGCCAATTAAGAACCTCTAATTAAACTAACATGCTTGTCTGGAGTACCTAGAGAGAACCCACATAGGCACAGTGGAGAACATGCAAACTTCACACTTAAGAGCCCCTGCTGCTCAGGACCCTCTTGCTGTGAGGTGACACCACCTTGCTACCCAAAGGTTTAAAAATTTTGAAGAAAGAATGAGAATGAGACCCTCTGTGGCATTTTTTTTTTAATAGACACATTACAAAGGCTATTTAAATGTTTATGCTGTGTCCATTATTCTTGTGCAGCTTCTCACTGTCTGCTGACTTCCTAAAACCACAGCTGGTCATTGAAACTTTGTCAGCCTTTGCCCTAAGACATTTAACCAACCGCTGGGGTTTTGTATATAGCTGACAAATGGTACTGAGGCTTTTTGTTTTCCTTTCAAATATTAGCAGACTCGATTTATTTCTTTGCACATTTCACTATGAAGAAATACCTTCTATTTTCTTTAAGTATCCTTATGCTTGATATCATGTGTCCACTCTACCAAATGTAAATTAAAAAATATGAATCCATCTCACAAAGCAAAGTGGGATTCCATACTGGGGGATTAAAAAGGCTCTCAGGGGATTGGGCAGTAGTAGAAGTACAGCACATACAGTACAAGGACACAGTGTCATCTGGGAACACTACTGGTTTATTCAATAGAGTAAAATATTGCTGCTGGGCATTGAACCCAGTTCTTTGTAGTAGTTTTCCCTCCTGTATCACCCCACCACCCCCCAACTGTGCTGACTTCAACTGTACCTTTAGTTCAGATTGAATTGGAGCACATTGTATCTTCCACTGCAAGAAATGGCTTTGTACTGCAACAGAAGTATCAAAAGCTATGTGTCAGACATATTACACACCTGATATTGTACATTTGTAAAAAAGTGTACATTCAGTACTTTTCAGTATCTTCCATTAGTACCTATTTCCAGTCTCTTCTCTTCTCTTCTCTTCTCTTCTCTTCTCTTCTCTTCTCTTCTCTTCTCTTCTCTTCTCTTCTCTTCTCTTCTCTTCTCTTCTCTTCTCTTCTCTTCTCTTCTCTTCTCTTCTCCAAATTTAATCCTTCAAATGATCAGTTTCCCCAACCTGGCACATTCATACATCCATGAGACACACTTATGGATAAAAATTAGAATAAAATAATACAATATCCTTCTCATGCATATTTCTTCAACCTTTATAGAGAAAGCATATTAGTCACTGTGACACTGAAAGGCATGAGTAAATGCAGCTATGTGTGAGTGGGTCGAAGGCCAGTGAGACAGAAGGGCTAAATACAGCTTACAGTTTGACATCTTGCTAACTCGTGCCAGGGTGGTAGGTGGGGTTGGATGGTATGACGCCTTTTAGCTTGCAGATTTTTTTTTATTTTTATTTTTTACAATTGTCTGTTTTTCTATTTTGATCTTCACCTCCTGCTGCTATGAGAGAATACTTTTTTTAACCTAATTGTCCTGTGTCTAGGAATAATATAAAACTGTGTGTTTAAGTAGTTGGTGGGGATTGACCTGAAGATATGGACAGCAGACAAAGGACACCATAAAAATAGCATGCGTCTGCCAATTTCTCTCAAAAATGTATCATTTCATCCTTGAAACTGTGTCCCGTGAAACACAAAGCGGAAGGCACTCAGGCATGAAGGATGTGCACATGCACAGAATACATATTCCTATATAAAGGAACCGCATATGCTTTCTCACTGTTTAGACAATACTCGTGTGGGCACAGGGCAGAAGTGTAAAGTGTAAAGGTCCCTTTTATGTTCATAGTGTAGCTTTAAGGCCATGGGTCGTTGTCTCTGGGAATGTCATTTGCCAGAACATTTTATGACACTGCTGGTCGACCTCATAAGCCCCAGGGACGCTGCTGAGAGGAAGAATCTTTGTATTAAAGCTATAAATAAAGTCATTGGAGTTGCAATATTGTTTCAAACCTCTAGGCTGCTTGCTCACTCAGCTCCAGCGAAGGAAAATTTTCTGACTGTGACAGGTGTTAGAAGATTGTGTTTGGCCTCTAGCATTATAGAAGAAGTTCTACTGACATAGGCTACTGACCAACAGGATGCTGTGAGTGAGACATTGGGCCCTGATCAAGTTTATCTCATCTGATGGAGTAAGTCGTCCATTGTACTAAGTTTCACAGATCGGCAGTCCCCCCAGCATTGACCCACAAGCCTGTTGAACTGGGCAGTGATCCTCCTGATACCAAAGCAGGCAGGTTAAGGTCCACTAACATCTGTTTATAGCTTTTTAGCATTTGGTTTCTACCACATGAAGGTGAATTTGGAGCAGGTTTAAATGGTGTCTGTTACTGGAGGAAACTGCATGGTTATTATTTAAAAATGAGTAAAGGCACTGGAGCAAGCTCAAATATGATTGCAAAAGTTAGAAGTCAGAAGCAGACATTGTGAAATCTGTTCAGACAGGAAATTGTCCAACAAAAAAGTTGAAAAAAAAAATTAAAAAGATGGCTGATGAGTCTTAAACGTGGATCTGTGCCCTGACAGATTCTTCCTCCAGTGACTAAATTTCAATTTCAGTTCAGCTGATTGTTCATTATTAACTTGCTCTCTCTCTGTCACTCTCTGTCTCTCTCTATCTCTGTCTCTCTCTCTCTCTCTCTCTCTCTCTATCACTCTCTGTCACTCTCTGTCTCTGTCACTCTCTGTCTCTCTCTGTCTCTGTCTGTCTCTGTCACTCTCTCTCTGTCTCTGTCTCTGTCTCTCTCTCTCTCTCTCTGTCTCTGTCTCTCTCTGTCACTCTCTCTCTGTCTCTGTCTCTTTCTCTTTCTCTCTCTCTCTCTCTCTTTCTCTCTCTCTCTCTCTCTCTCTCTCTCTCTCTCTCTCTCTCTCTCTCTCTCTCTCTCTTTCCATTTTCCTTCCTAAGTTTTGATTGGCTGTAGAGACTTGGGTCTGTGGACTGAGTGGTTGTCTCTCCTCCAGCAGCAAAGAGCTTTGTCTTCATTTGCTTACTCAACTTGGTGATTGAGCAACATTTCCCAATATGTTGCCCAGCCACCTGCAACTAGATGGGGTCCATGCTCCACCTCTTATTCATGGCTCGATGTCAAAAACAAGAGAAACTGAAAATGGGACAGATTAGATGTGGGAAAATGAGCCCAGTAGAGTTAGCCTCAGTAACCAACCAAAATTACACTGTCCCCAAAAAAGGGCTGGGGATGAGGGGAGTAAAAGAGTCTCAGAAGAGATGGGTAGCAGCTGAATCAGTGGCAGAAAAACAGGACACACCCACACACAGTAGGCCTGCTAAGACTGTAACCCCCCCTCCCATAAGTACAAACTATTTTGTAAAAAAGGTGCCACACTCTTAAGAAATACCACATTAACCAAGATATTCTGTCCACATACGTGTAGTTTGGAGTGAGACCATAAACACCAAAACTCACCCCCATACAGTAACAATGGTTAGGTGAGGCTAATGGATCCTGCGTGTATCCTTTTAATATGTATGGCTCAGTGGGCCATCTACTCTGAGGTTAGTCAGCTGACCTGTTCTGCTCCATCAATGAGTCTGCTGTGCATCCCTAGTAATAGCAGAACATCTAGGCTGAGATGGATGTTTATCCTCAGTCAGGATGAGGACCTCATGTATTAAATGGCACAAATTTCAGCTGCATCTAAAATCAGTTTCTTGAGTGTTTTATTGCTTCTACATCAGTAAACTAATCTGATTTCTTTAATCAACAAGGAGCTTAGTCACCAGGAACATCCCAATTTACAACTAAGCAAGTACTGTAGTGGTTTGTGGTCTGTCATATGGATACCACCACAGGAACCTGCTTTATTTTGTCAAATTTAGAAAAGCTATTCTGGACATTATGCTATGGCTTCAGTCCGCTGTTCATGTTCTTTTGTATAATGTGCAGTACAGTGCAAAAGTCTTGAGTCATTTCACTCATTTCTTTATATTTTACTTCCAATAAGCCAGACTTTCTTTGGTCATTTTTATAGTGGTCTTGAGCAATAGTTCTCCAGGCTTTGGACACTGACTGCTATTTCACTCATTTTCAGTCCAGTTGTTGTTTACAGCCATCTGTAAAACACAGTGGAGGCTGCCTTTCAGCCAGTGGTGCTGATGGAATTATGAATGCAGAAAAATACTGTCACATTTTCATCTTTACACAGAATGGAACTCCCATTTTTCTAGTGAAATAAAAAGAAATGCAGGGTTGTGTGGTTTCTTGATATTAACGCCATGATGTTGTGTTTGAAGGAATTCTTGGTCAACACAGTCTTTATAGAATAACATAGGATTTATTATAAAAAGACAATGTCAAAATACAGATGCTTGAGACATCTGGGTGACAAAGAAGGCCAGTGATCTTCTGCACCCTGAACAAAGAAACTTACACCCTTATAGAGGCTTTAACATCTGGTACACACGTTATCACACATAGACTGGTTTCTACCAGTTTTTGGAGGGGTCAGAGAATCCTCAGTTTTACAACTTTCCTTTTTTGGTCACGATAAACAGAGAAGATGAGCTCTCAAACCTGAGAGGGCCCCTTGCTGGAATTTTCCTGTATGTTTAGGAGACAACATAAATGCAGTTTCACATAGGCGTTTCAGGCATTACAGTTGCTCAAGTTTTTTTGGACAGTACTGTAAAATACAGTAAAATACAAACCTCTTATAGACAAAGTTATAAGAGGTAACTACAGTTAGTCCATTATGAACATCAAAATTGTACTTGACTACTAGAGTTTAGAGTCAGGCTTTCAGTATCATAGCATGAAAACAACCCACTGAGGGCCGGTTGGGTCATCTTGTGTAATATCATCACGTTCGCACCAGGCAGAGGACAGGGCTTCAACACCAGACAAGATTACAGGGGTTGTCTGTCTCTCACACTCTGTTCCCACCAGACCACTCTCCTATTTCCATAAAAGGTCTTCTCAAACGATTGCCTTTGAGGTAAGCTGTGCTTCAGGGAGCCAAAAAATGTGTACCTCTATTCTCTGTCAGCTCCATTTGCTGGTGAGAAATATGATCTGAATTGCTGTAAAAAAAAAATTTTTTTTAAAAAGAATGAAAGAAAAGTGAGCATATGGTTTGGAAGTTCAAGTATTTTAAAATGTATGCAGTCCAAACTTGGAGTCACTTGTCCTTTTCAAAGGACTCAGAACACCTGGGCACTCAGCTCCAGTATAAACCAGACTATTTGAGGATAAAGAACCTGAGATCCAACTTATGGATAGCCTCTCATCTCAAAGCATTCAAAGCAGACAAACCAGCAACATTAACTCAAGGACTTGAGATTAGATGAAAAGTGAAAAGTGGTTGGCTTCTTTCTTGGCTCTCAAATTCATATCTATCACATTTTCATCATTTCATGATTTCTTTGATTTTTTTTCCTTTTTTCTTTTCTTTTTTCTGCTATTTTTATTACGTTTTAGTCAGAAGACTAATGGTTTGAGCCCACGGGGTACACAAGAACAGGCAGCTGTGGGCGATAAAACTGGAAGATCAATGGATTTTAACATTAATGATGTTCCTGTTAATTATACCCCAATCCTGCTGGAGATACTGTTGGCACAGTCATAACAAGAGTTGTTTATGTCTTTGGTGAAGGGTCATTATATGTACAAGCCCTGGTTGGAGATCTATCCCTTTTTAATTATGTCTCCATTTGTTATGTCCTGGTCACATACCCACTGCATCATGCTGCCAGCTGCACTTTTGAACTATAATGAGAAGGAGCAAGGTTAATTATATGTTTAATGCAAGGATGTAATAAACAGAATAACATCATGAAGGTCAAATAAAGCAAACACTGTCACGAGGATGTCCTGAGAATAACAACAACTGACAAAGACCCATACTGAAACCTGCCAAATATACACTTAATAGTTTGATTTGTATGCTCACAGACACTTTGGATAGCAGTTGGTGTATTCTATATTGCTGTAGACTGGCAGAGGTACTGCACACAGCCATGACACAAAATCTTCATATTTCCAATACACAAATACACAACTACCTCTCTGCCATTAATAAAAACTGTAGCTTTAATTCAAAATTTAGTTGTTCTTTATAGTTTGACTGTAATGGGATTTGATTTGGAAGCCTCACCAATCAAAATCCAAAACCGTGCTTTCAAAAGAATAAAGAAATCTTTGTCAGATGAGTCGACAATTAAATCTGCATGTTCAAAACAATGGATTATCTTGGTGGATGGTTTGAAATGAAAGCATTCAAGTTAATTTCCCCTCAGATTTCTGGAAAACACAAAAACACATTTACCAGTCATGCCTAGAGATGATCCTTGAGTAAAGCTAAGAGCTCCCCTGTCAGCAGCTCCTAGCATTGTGTGGTGCTAAGTGCCTCAGACTGAGTTCACGAAAATCATTTATGCCTTCATTATCACCACAAAAACTCTACAAAGTTAGCTGATTCACACACAAAAAATAAATAAATATTGCATAACTTCATTGTGTTTTATTTTAGTATAATTTTAGGTACCGTATCATAACTGCATGCAGGCTTTTAGAAATACTTAGGTCCAAAAACTGAAATTGCTAGAGAGGTCTGGGGCCATGCTCCCTACTGGAATGTTGATTTCCCTGATCTATATGTACATTTTAAGATGTTGGAGGGCAAACATTTCCTGTGTGGCTGCCCTGAGTGTTTTGCATTTGAGTTTCTTGTTCTCTGTCTTACTCTTTTTGATTTTTAGCTGAATTTTGCTATTTATTCACTTCTCTCTCTCTCTCTCTCTCTAGATAGATAGATAGATAGATAGATAGATAGATAGATAGATAGATAGATAGATAGATAGATAGATAGATAGATAGATAGATAGATAGATAGATAGATAGATAGATAGATAGATAGATAGATAGATAGATAGATAGATAGTATAATTTTTTAACACTACATAAATACTAGTGAAACATCTTTTGTGGTATAACATAGTTATATATTCAGACAGTATAATAATGAAGCTATTGGCTTCTCTCTTATATGCACAAAGGGAATGATGTTTTTGTTTGCTGGCATCTAATAAATATTATCAATGACACACAGTTATCTAAATAAAGGTCAGTATTTCTAGATTACAGTATTTGCCATGTTACAGCAGGAAAACTGAAAATAGTATTTAACATGTTGGACACGTTAATATTGATTTACTGGCAAAACTTGAGGACAACTAAGACTGAAACACCTGCTATGAAAAGTTAAAATGTCTACTTTAATAATGCATGTTGGGTAACAATTCTGCAACAAAATTGTGAAGCATTCATCTTCACTTTTTTGCCTATTAATATCTTGTGAACTGAGAAGCATTTTTCTACATTCCAAGTAAAAACTTCCACTTAATGCTGGCACTGTACTCATGTACTGCAAAATAAATAAATCACAAAGCCAAACAAAATGAAGTTGACATAACATTCATAACACGTGGATTTTTAATTATTTTTCTAACTGTTGTGGGTTTATGCAGTCTGAAATCACATTCTTGTTGCCACGCTATTTTCTAACAAAAACTACAATCCAATATTTTAACATCGCAGGCATTATTCTAAGTGCTTATGAAACATCATTACAATGTGTTGCATCATGCTATGACCCCCCCTCACTAGACTTTTCAGTTGGATCTGATTTTATTAGCTGCATCTATTCTGTCATTTACCTCCTTTATATAACTGTGGCAGTTACAGACCATTAGCTCTTTTTAGACTTGGATACTGTTGTGGTTCCAGCAACAGGGATTGCATTGCTGTGCCATCCAAACTAATCTAATATGATATGCACGTTCTATTCTAAATGTCCCTTGCTACACTTCTGCCTCAAAACAGCATTCTTGTCCTCATGGGTGGCCTTGTTGTGGTTTCAAAGCACTAGAAAAGTTGCACTTTTTTGGATGCAGTGGACATCCTTGTTTGCCACTCTTCTGTCATGCTTAGTCTGAAATTACAAAAAAGGTAGTTATAGTGGCCCGAGTTTCCTGTTGTTCATCCTTCTCCCGTGGGGATAATAGTGTAAATGTGCAGCAATCTCCTATACTAGGACTACAATGCCTCCCTATCATGGTCTGTGTGGAAGCACTGCATTTCTGTAGCACAAATTGAGTTCAAGCCCTCGTACTACAAGCAACAATCTAGGCCATCTCTTTATTTTTTTTTTCTGAAATGAAGAGTCTGTGTGATTGGCAGGGTGTTTATGGTACATGGATGAAACGAGAGCTGTTGTCTGTTCAGAGTAAAGGAAGCGGCATCTGTGGCTTATAAATATATATCCTGACAGCAAAAACACACCTACTCTTTGGCCTTCAACACATGCTTATAATTCAAGCCACTGGCAGCACTCTTTGTCCTATGCAGGTATGGAGTGGCAGAGATCAAGCTATTTAATGATATTTATATTTAAAGGTGAGCGCACACACGCAAAATACATTTTCTGCATGGACATCACTGATGTTTTTAATGCAACATTGTTGCAATTTTGACTGTCAGCAGCAATCATCACACTATAGTTACCATTTTCTATATTTGGTTGCCTATGGTACTTTATATAACAAATTTAGACCATGCTAGACACTCCAGTGTAACCTATCACTGACTGATCACCTCACTGTGCAATCTTACAATATATGCATGTCTTGTATTACAGTGAGAATTCTACAATTGCTGAAAAATGTGTCTGGATGTTGAATATAGCCTTAGACTGCGCAATACTATATTTACAAATGAGAAAGAAGGAAGAAATGTAATATACGTCAATGTTATTATCATTTCTTTTATTTCTTTTTTTTCATTTTTCAATTTCAATTGTCATTTCAAAATAAAAAAAAAATCTGCCTTTATGCTTAAATTATTAATAAAAGTCTCTACAGTTTTCTATGGCTACCATCATCACATTTTAGAAGCAATAGAAGGGCCACCCCTCATTTCTTTATGTGTTGGTAGGAAAATAGGAAATAGGTGCAATTTGTGAAACATGCAAACATAAAAGTTAATACAGTATACAAGGAAATACAAAGATTATACAGTTCTAACAGGTGTCTGCTGTGACCACCTTTATTCTTCAACACAGCCTAATCGCTCTTAGGCAAGTACAATGAAGGTCTCGTTCTTTTCATTTCTTTAAGTAGTCTTCAGGAATAGTTCTCCAGGCTTCTTGATGAACATTCAAAGCTCTTCTTTGGATGTTTTCTGCCTTTTGTTCTGCTCTCTGTCAAGATGATCCCACACTGCTTCAATAATGTTGAGATCAATGACTGATGGTGTTCCAGTGTGTTTTTATATCCAAGTGTGCTTTTACTGCATTGGCAGTGTGTTTGGGATCATTGCCATGCTGAAAAATGAAGTGGCTGCCTATCAGAAGCTTTCCAGATGGTACTGCATGGTGAAGCAAAATCTAACAGTACTTTTCTGCATTCATAATTCCATTAATATTGACAAGATCTCCAACACCACGGCCTGAAATACAGCCCCAAACCATGACGGAGCCTCCACTGTGTTTTACAGATGTCTGTAGACAATCACTGTTGTGCCTCTCTCCTGATAGATGGATTCATCACAAAATAATACCCGTTGCCATTGATTTTTATTGTGTAATTTGTCACACTTCACTGAACAGTAGTTCTTTTGTCCTTCACCTCCAGGACACATTGCACACCATGCTGAGATATGCCATGTTTCAAGGTAACAGCTCTTTGGAAATCACCTTGTTGGTACAAATATATTATTTTACACCCATAAAACTGCGTTATCTTTTTTTGCATTTTTGTAGACTCAGCTATGAAAATGGGTAATAAATTATGTTTTTGCAACAGGCTGCTAGAAAATTCCACCTAAAGTTACAATTTAAAATTAGCATGTGTTGACACTGATAACATGTAGACACAACACTGGCTCTTCCCTTGAGTTAGGTGCCCTTTTTAATGCTTCATTAATTTGTGTTAAGTGGTTTAACAAGTTGAAAAGAAAAGAAAAGAAAAGAAAAAAAAAGAAAAGAAAAGAAAAGAAAAGAAAAGAAAAGAAAAGAAAAGAAAAGAAAAGAAAAGAAAAGAAAAGAAAACATTCCTCTGAAAATGGTCAGGTGGGCAATGTTCAATGAAAAACTTTGAAAACCTTCAGAAAGCCTGAAGAGCTACTCAAGACCACTTTAAAAATGGGAAGAAAATCTGGCTCCTAGGAAGCAAAATATAAAGAAATGAGTGGTGTTTTATTTTCTCTTTTAACTGTTGTCTTCATTTGCATGTAGTGCCACTAATAATTGTTTGACATCTACATTATATGAATGTAACAGTCATTAATCCTGCCAGCCAAACACCAAGTCCAAGCATGCCTGTGCAAATTGAAGTGAATGCTCATGTAATGTGTTAACAGATTTGACTATGAACCTGACAAAAATCAGAACATTACTGCATTAAATGAATCAGTCAGTGTCTCCAAATTTGTGTGTGGAAGCACCATAAGATTACAGTCTCAAGCGCTGTGAAGAATTGTGCCCACCAGGATTTCACTCTGAGGAGACACCGGTGCTGTCACACCTCACAGGGAGATTTATCGGAAGCTCTGCGAGAGGGTGTATGATTTCACAGCACCTCTCTCCTGACTCCGGGGTCAGTGACAGTGACTTATGTGAGAGAAGACAGAAGCATCGTGGGGAAAATGTGTGTGTCAGCTCACATCAGCTCTGGTCTGCTCACATATTTGAAACAATAAGAAGGCCCTGATAGCAATGATATAATAGCTATCTATTTCTGACGCAGAACCACTGAGTGTTCCAAATAATGCTAATTCCCTCTAGCAGCTCTATTAAGTTAAGCTAATATTAGCTGTGTAAGTTGCGGAAATTCACTCTCAAGTTTTATTTATTTATTTTTTCATCTGACTTGCTTTATGAGAGCCCAATAAATGGAGCCTTAAATATGTACTTGATGGCTACACGATACTGCGCCAAACGGCAGAGACTTAAGCATTATCTCCTAATTTAAAACTCAGCAACTTTTAAAGTAGCATTGTAGCTTTACTGCAGAGTGGACCAGGATTTTAATTTGTTTTAATGTAACTCTGGCTGCTAAAAGCTAAGGCAGAAAAAGATATTTCGTGCTCCTGCTTTCAAACAGTGTCTTTCACTTCTAAAATTTACAAGGGAAACTTTTTAGGTCTGACTGTGTGCTGGGCACGATGCTGTCTTGTAGCTGGGATGATTGACGTAAAAGAAGTCAGAAAAAAACCCTGAGGTCGAATTGAAGACTTGTTTGGTATTGGATTGTTTTGAGTAATCTGCAACTCCAAGGTGTTAACTAATAAAAAATTTTAAATGTCGTGGCAACTGAAGTAGGGAAACAGAAAAAGGAAGCAGCAGCTTCTAAGCAATGTGACTATATGTTTGGAGGAGTGGTTTAGCTAACAGTCAACTGACAGCAGTGAAGTATCTTCAATTCTGACCAAAGATGAGAATGTTTGCCTGAATGGACTGGTACTTATATAGTTATACAGTCCTTTTGATCTTACGTGAGCACTCAAAGTGCTTTTTACACTAGAAGCCACGTTCACCTATTCATACAGCACTTTATTGTGTCTTTTACCTGTCACTCACACACAGATGGATCAGGGGGCAAATTAGGGTTCAATATCTTTCTCAAAGAGCCGAGCAACAAACAAGCCACTTAAGATGTTTTTGTTCTTGTGCTTTCTGTGAGTGTCTCAACAATGCAGGGTATGTAACAAACAGTCGCCTTCATTCTCTGTCAGAAAATGTAACTGTTGATGTAATTCTTTGACTAGGCGCTGCAGTGCACTCGCTTTACAGGTTGGGATTGTGCTTCCTCTCAGTTGCAAACTGGTGTGTCAGGCAAACCTGCTAACTTCTACACCATCAAAATACTTTAACTGTCAAGGATATTTATGTTGCTAAGTTTTTATGTAAGGAATGGTGAATAAATAAAATGAAGAGGACACAGCTGATAGTTAGTTAAAACATTATGTTTTACCAAAGTGTGGGGGTTGGCACATTCACAAGTGAAAAGTGTCAGATTTGCATTTGGGAGGAAACAGGAAGCCAAACTTGTCACCAGGGGTGGGGGTGTCACAAGCTAGAGTACTACCCCTGCTGCTCCCAAACGGTGGGAGGGTTGCATCTGGCAGGAAAATCAGTGCCAAACCAAATATGCAGGTCAGTCTGTTCCAGGAAAAAAGGGAACAGCCGAAAGTTGATAAGGCAAAGCGTTGTGCTGCTAGAATTTTTTTGCTTACTCAACAAGAATTGATGTGTTTTTTGAAGGTAGAAATACATGTTAATGTTGTAATTAGGTGAACAAGAAAATTCAGGTCACCAGAACTCTTCTTTAAATGTGCAAATCTTAGTAATGTCTAAAACAACAGTCAAAAGTTGAGAAAGCCCGTTTACTGTGCACATTAGTATTGTGTTCATCTTGTAGCAGTGACCAATGACTGCAGCACAGCTTTGCATCTACTTAAAATGCTTTATCCTTACCTGCATGGACATTCTGTTACTGCCAAACCTTTTGCCACTGAAGCAGCACAACATGAGAACCCTTTTTGTGTTGCCATAACATGACTTGCTTCAGAAGCCATGTAACCTGAAAACACTCAATTCTGCTATCCTGCATCGCTTTGGTGAAAAAATATACGTGGTCTCAATCTAAGGCAGTCCATTTGAAATGTTTATATCTTTCGCACTGCCAATAATGTTAATAACACAGTAATGCCATCTCATTGCAAGACTATATTTATCCTAAAGCTCTACATTGCGTACGACACAGACTCTGAAACCCACCACTGTGGTCCCTATAAATGCATCCAGTGCAAGAGCACTACCCAGACGCTAGGCCAGAGATAAATCCTACTCATTTCCTGTGTTGACAGTCTGAGGCTGCTTCCTTGACTCGGTAAAATTAACGGCCCAGAACGTTATTTTCCCATCCAATATGCTGCCATCAATCATTCTGTGTGCCTTCATCACTTTAAAAAATTATGTGTCACTGTTTTCTACAAAGGCAAAGCAACAAATTTAGTCACCAGGCAAAGGAGTGATGACAAAATGCACAAGTTTGACGGTAAAATGACGAGTATGTAAAACTTCCTGATGACAAGTTTGAATATGCCCGTACAGGATTAAAGATTAGTGCACAACAATCAGTTATGAGTAGTTAGGTGCTTTAATTAAATGCAAGGAATTGACTGTGGGATAAATGTGGTTCAAAAATAAACATGCAGATATGGGCCTACAGCGAACAGTGTGAAGTCACATTTAAAGGCTTTCTGTGATCAACTCACTGACATAAGTAATTGCAAGGTGTTTGAAATGACTGCAGCTCAAGAGCATTCTGTGAGACTTAAACACTGACCTCACAAAATATCGAATACATTTAAAGATGGTGCTATTCACACGTCATCTGGAAATACAGAATTTTGGAAAAAGACTCAAAATTTTATAATGTCTTAAGAAAGTGCATTAAATGAATTAATTTTATTGTTAAAATACATTTTTGAGTACTAATAAAATTAAAATGACTTCACACGTGAAAAAATTATCCACCTTGCACTTTACTTCTCGATTTGAGAAAAGAACAGTAGATGAAATAAAGTGTATTTATCATCGAATGACAACTAGCCTCATGTAGCCTGATAGACAGAGAAGAAGGTATATTACAGCTGTAGGCTGTGACTGCTCCTGCGTGAACTATATGGAGTTTTATTGCAGAGCGGGAAATTGCAAGTGCCAGGGAACAGAAGTGAGTGACATCAAGGAGGATAGTATGGTAAGGGAGCATGTAAAGCGCATCCTCATTTCACTTCCAGGCTGATGCTCTCCTACTCCCTGATCACAGAACAGCAAAGGCTGATGGGAGAGCGGATGGGTGGGGGAATGTGATTTGAGGGCATCGAGAAGCGGAACTGACAGAGACGGATTCACTGTGGCCCAAGCATGGAATTGCTTTTCCTTTCCCCTGGAACTGAGCTGGAAGTGTCTGCGGCTGCAAACAATCTCTAAGCAGGAGCTTTCACAAAGCCCAAGAGCCAGAACCATGAAGGCTCAGAGGCAGGTGAGAAAAACGCTGAACTATTTAGAACAAGAAAACAGGTAAAGTCAGCTTGAGCGCCCAGAAAGTGTTGCATCAACAGAAAGTTGTAATAGCAAGATACTGTATGTCTTCTGTCTTACAGTCTTAAGTGAAAAATGTGCATTTGTTCGCACAATATGTGTTTAAAGTGCATTTAAAGTGTGGACCAGAGTCTGTGTGCACAGAAACCTTTTGGATTATGGTAATATGAGAGCAACAGAGTTTGTGTGTCCACTGCTGTCATGCTGCACAGCTAATTAGACAGGTGTTACAGAGCCCCAGGATACAGACAAGACAACATGGGAGCGTTTCACTCTCTCAGTTTGACACAACAATGAAGGTCTTCTGTTCAATTTACACCTTAACCTGAGAGGAATTCCGTGTGGAGTTTGGTCAGGTATCCTACAGACTCCAGGTTTACAGGCACTTTCATTTGAAGACATACCTTTGTTCTTAACCGCAAACATCCCATTATGATCATATTAAATGAACAGCCCATCCTCATGTGCTCCACACTGCAATGGGCCACAAGATGTGATGTTGCGATGAAAAGCATCATTAGAACCTATGTGCGTTAGCCGAAAAACTACAGATTAACCTCATTTGAATCCAGTGTGACAAACAGCTTCTCTTAATGGTCCAAAGACTTGGAGTTAACATTTGTTCTAAAGAGATCACAAGAGCCCCTGTTGTTTCACCTCTAATGGTGCATGGCTGGGAGGACATGAGGCACTGGCAGACTGAGATCCTCACTGTTACACAACCTGCTTTTGACATTCAGAATTTTTACTTCTCTTTTTCACTGAGCTCTTCTGCATGCTGCTCCTCAGGTTGACAATGTTGTCGGTGTCTTTTGCCTGGTAAAGACAGGCTGGGGCAACTAATAAGCACACTGAGCCACAGTCTAAACCACTAGAGATGTGAGAGACTTTTATCCTCTCAACCAACTGAGTTTGTCCATGCTGGAAATGTCATTCATGTGCCTAAAAGACAGACAGGATTATCCCGGGCCTCTGCTTCTGTTGGCTAATGGGATACAGGCTGTTTGTGAAGAGTGAACCTTCTTTTGTCTGAGTGCATCTGGAGCAGCCCCATTCGTCAGGGCTATTAGAGGCCACAGATAAAGAGCGAAAGTGAGACAAACATCTACAATGAACAAGAAGCAGATGAATTCACAGATATGTTGTCCTCCTCAAATGCTACTTGCACAGCTCAGTATGGCCACAAGGGATGTCTATTGAGCCAAAGACAAGAGCAGAAGAATAACTGCCATCCAGGAGATATGACGAGATCATGCTACTAGCTATTCTTCCATCTCTAATGTAAGCATTGCATTTGGCCATTCATGGTAATTACAGTCAGTTGTTGCCACTTTAGAGACACATGTCAAGCTCAATGCAATATGCAACATGGTTCAGTGTGTTCCTGTTTTTCTGCTCATTCCAGCAGATTAACATCAAACATGGAGTTAGAATGACATGGTGCATCAGTGAACTCAGCCTTTAAATAACAATGCCTAAGCACAGAGGCTAAGTCCAGTTAGTTGTTCACACATAGGAAAGCGTGACTTTCCTTTTCTGTTTTTGTAAGTGTGCTCTGACGTTTTCCTCTCTGTGATGCTTCTCAAACCATCTTTAACAACTGTGAAAATTTTAATGGAAAAGCAGAAAATGCTCTTCAATAAGTAGTGACAGCAAAACTGATTTGTGACATGTTACAGGTGCTAAATCTAGGCGTCTTGCTTGCATTGCTGGCAAAGTGTAATGCAGTGCTGTGACAGGCGCAGAAAAGAGAGCGTGTTAACAGCATGTAGTATAAAGGTGGCCCCCACCGAAGATGCTGTTCTCTACGTGCTTTTAAGTGACACGGCAACATCAGATGCAAGTTTCCACAATGTATGCCGTGACCTCGTCACCCTGGTCACACGGCAGAGCAGACAGCTGACAAGAGGGCAGGCAAGCCCCAACCCCCCACCCCGCAAGCCCTCGATGAGCTGTCAGAGACTCGCACCTCCAGCAATCTTACCTGACACAAACTGGTGAGAGGAAAAGAGAAAGCACAAGAGGGCTAAAAAGGTAACAGGAAGGCAGTGTGATAAAGAGGAAGAAGAGGAAAGGCAAAGAGATGGTGAGGGAGAAAGGTGAGAAGGCTGAAAAAAAGACAAGAGGACAAAAAGGGAAATTGCAAGAGCAAGAGTGAAATTGATAAAAAGGCTGCAAAGGCTGGAAAAAAGAAGAGAGACAGTCAAATGTAGGGAAAACGGGGCCATGCATTATTCTGTTGTTATCCTGTCTGACGGCAGTCTCCAAAGATTTTTCTTTTTATTCTTGAGGTACAGACAAGCAGCCTAACCTGTGGAATGAAATATTAAAGAGTTCATATCTGCATGCATGTAGATCCCTGGGTTCGGCCTACATGACATGACAGCATAATCCCCAGTGCTCTGAGGTTCAGGCACAGCATTAAACGAAGAAGCCATGCAGAGAGATGAAGAAAAATAGTTCCTTCTTCGCTTTAATTAGGTTTGAAGGTTGTGAAAGACCAGAACATGACACTGACAGTTGCTCTCTCAGGGCAAAAGACAAGACCTGGAGACCAATTTGTATCCAAGTCATTCAGTGCTACTGTTTCACTGACCTGCAGTGGGTTGGGAAGAGGGTGGTAATGAGAGAACAGTAGTTTGTCATATTCTGTTAAATAAGCAATTTGTGCAAAATGTTCAACACGTTGATGTAAAGTATTAACCCAGTTTCTAAAAGCAATAGTTAAACTTTTGGAAAAAAGGCTTTAGATTATTTTAGGATATGAGGCTACTGACAGTAGCTGTTAGCTTAGCTTAAGGCCAGACAGGCCCTTTCTGAAGTTTGACTTTTACCAGGAGGCTGCAAAGTAAACACCATAGTTTAATAGATAAATGAGATATAAAAATATAATTAGTGAGCTAATTATTTCAACATTGGCAAATTTTGTTGTACAGAGTCAGGCAGAGTGTATCTTTGCATTTTCTGTCCTCATACCGAGGAAAGCTATCTGGCTAAATCTGACATGTTTAGGTCTTTCAGCCTATCTTTTGAACACAATTTCAGTTCCTCTGATTAACCAGGTGCTTTAATGTCCTAAATTTATAAGTTAACTAAACTTGTCATGTCATAATTTTTTGGTCCTTGTGTGTTACATCAGAAAGTTTTTCTTATCTGACAAGAGATGAGACTTCTTTATTGAAAGATATGAGTGTTTATAGGTGTTTTAAAGCTCATTTAAGTCATGGTCTGGGCTAAAACTACCACAATATAGAAATAAACATAAAAAAAAAAGAACAAAATAAAAAAAATCCAGTAATGAAATCACAGTTACGATTATGTCATTACTTGTGTTACAAAGGTTCAATTATCTGCACACATGAAAGAAAAACATACATCAAACATGACTTTTTCTTAATGTGCACTTGTGCTACAATCAGCTGATTTCAGTTCCTGTGTAGGGAGGAGGAATATAGCAGAGCAGTCTACCAATATGAGTAGTGGGGATACGGTCATTACTTTTATTTTTATTGCATGAAAGAATAAGAGCGTGGTGTTGAAGTGCAAACTGCGCTCAGGACAGAAACTGCATTACGCTGCAAGCACACCTTCAACTCTTTGCAAACATTTGCACAGACGGAATGTTAACACAAAGTTAGTGAAAAACCCAGAGTGATGTTAAAGCTGAGTGTATGCTGACCCCAGCCCAGCAGCCAGAGCCTGAACTTCACCAGGCAACGCAGGTGGTGATGAGCAGTCAGACTTGTAGCATTATATCCTCCATTTCTGCCTGTACATGTTTCTACAGTAGAATCACTGTGGTGATTGCTTTGAAGTTTCACTTTGCCATGCGCACTCACACAGCTGCTGCAGCAGACTTTAAAAGAAAGATCGTATGTGTGTCCTCCTCATTAGGTTGGAGATTTGTACAGATGGGTTGGAGCCTAATATAAGGTTTATATAGCTGACTGCTAATTATGTGACAAGGCATTTCAGGTCATGTTACGGAGTAACACGAAAGTAATCTAAGGAGTATTGTAACAGATTACCTTCTCTCTGGAGTAATTAAGTAGTGTAATGCATTACCTTAAAAACAAAGTCAATAATGACCCCAACGCTGTTATCGCTGCTAATCAGTCAGTACGAGCAGAGCAGAATTTACAGAAACATAGTCATGCTTAATGTTTAGTTCAGGTTGTCATTTTCCGAGTGTAGTGTACAGCTTTCCACTCTGCAGGAAGTGTGGGAGAGTGCGACTATTCTCCACAGGATAGGGCGCTAAATGAAACGGGGACATTGTGAATGACGCTACATAGGTGTGAAAGACAAAGTGCTCGGAGAAGGAATAGCGTTCTGGGCCATGTTTTCATTCAGCATGCAGACAACATTTTTTCACATAGCATGGCATTACTCAGCCTTGGCAGAAAGAAGATAGGTTGCAGCTATGGGGATACGTGAACCGGCGGACGTAGGGCTCCAGGGATGACGGAGTCGGGGAGGGGGGGGGGGGGGGTACTGGGGTTAATGCAGCCCGCAGTCGGGGATGTCTGGTGTGGAAAAGAGACGTGAGAGCAGAGGACAACTGTGTTCTCCCTGAGGTTAATGTAGTATTATCAGTTGCACAACTGTCCTCTCATAGCTGCATCTATTTCAACAACTGCTGGAGGAAAGAAAGGGGTGGGGTGGTGAAGACAGACAACGATGAGGGGAGAAGGGACACCAGAGAGAAGAAGGGCAAAAAGGAGTGGGTGAAACCTTGAAAACAAAAACAAAATAGATATTCTCAAAAGTGGACAGGAAAGACTGAAGGCCTTGAAAGTTGATTACAGATTTTACTCATATCATTTCATTTTAATGCTATACCCCCCCCCCCCCCCCCCCCCAAAAAAAAACAAAAAAAAACTCAGTTGTCACAAATAGGAAGGTGTTAATCTAATTGATTAGAACCAAATCTAATCATACTCAACTTGGGACATGTATGCAGCTCCTGTTATAGGTTTTATAACTTTAAAAGCAATAAAAGGTAATTCTATATTTTATTGACTTGAATGTACTCCCAGTGTTTGCTCTCTGCCTTTAGATGAAATCAAAAAGACTCCTGCTCTTTCTTTAAGTTTGTCAAGGATCACAATGAAGTATGATTGATGCTAGTCGTCGCTTGTGGCCCCATTTTTCTGCTCTAAATAAACTGAAGGATAAATCCAGTTGCTAAGCCAGTCCCTCTAAGGGCTGACCTTTTGATAAGCTCATCTCTCAAATTTATGGCAGCTCGGAGAAGCATTATTGCCACAACCTAGAAATGGCTCATGTTGACATAAGATCGTTTACAAGCTTCTCCCCAGAACCCTCAAGGCTCAACATCTCTATGAGTGTACTAACAACGAGAGATTATCCTTGGAGCAAAATAACTTCAGCCTCTGCTTCACCTGAGATTGTGTTGTTATCGAGAGAGTGGTGGCAGAGACGGATTTTGTATATACAACCCTGATATTTCAGCTTCCCAAACTTCTTTTTTTTTTGTTTTTCTCTTGATTATCCAGCTTCTCTGGCACCAGCCACCCCACCCCCTACTCCTCTAAGTTAACTGAACTGTTGAATTCAACCCCACAAATGATACAGGTCAGAGCATCCTAAGTTAAAGGTGGCTGGTGTTGGTGGCGGTGGCACATTGCTGTTGCGCTACCTAACAGTGAAAGGTGAGCGTGATAAAGAGGAAAAGGACAGTTGAGTCACTCATGTGTCCTCTGATTCTGGTTATCTGTCTCGGGCTCCTTGTTTGCCTGCATGATCCAGGCTGGAACCATCAGAAGCTCCCACTCTTCCCCTTGTTCATGTCAACCATGACTTTCACTGAACTCAGAGCACATTGCTGAGATAAGGGCTCCAATCAGACTGACTGTGGCAATGGAACCAGTGTGGAAAAAAACATGGTGGACGGAGCCATCTGGCCAGCTCTTCTCTGTCCTCGCTCTGCTGATCACAAAGCTGAACCACCTGTCTTGTCTGCTGCACTCTATAGCAGAAGCCGAGTACCACCAGGATGGTAGGACAAGATAGTGTGGGTAGGGTGTGTTTTCACCTTGTGTATTTTACTGAGGGAAAAAAAAAACAGTTCAGAAAGAGAAATATTCCTATACTCAGTGGATGAGACTTTGTTTAAGTCTGTATTTTTTTTTCAAGGAATCATATAATACGTCCCCAGACGTACACCAGATATTTGTCCTGTTTTCTAAAAGCCTGCAACTTTATTTTCGTGCCATCTTCTCTATCGACTTATTGACTGAGGCTTGGGCAAGGTCACCCGCAAAAGCTTCTGTGACAATATTCTCCCAGAGAATATTGGATTTTATCTGCATCTATTAGCAAAGCATTTGGCATGAAAGAAGAATCATTAAACATTTAGTAAGATACACCACTGTGCTTTGAAGAATAGCATTCTGCCAATGTTAAAACCTGGATCGTGTCTCTGTAAGCTATTAGGCAACAAGCGAGCATCTTTTTGAGTCCCAGACATTGTTTCTTTTTATCCCTGCTGTGGCAAGTTACAAATCTGTGAATAATTTATAGTGCTGTGCAAAAACCTTGAGTAACATTTAATTTCTTTATATGCTGCTTGTAAAATGGGAAATAGGTGCAGTAATTTATTGAAATGTGGAAGCATTCATGGAAATACAATAATTAAGACAAAAACAGAGTTTGTACAATTCTAAGAAACTTGGAAGTCAATATGTGGTATGACCGCCTTCATTCTACAGGTGTTAAAGAATGAAGGTTCAGATTGTGTTGAACAGTCTGAACTCTCTTAGGCAGCTTTGTCATTCCTTTAACCCCTTAACTGGCAGCAAAAAAATCACCTGAAACAACTACATAACACCCTCTGGTTATTATTGGCTCTGAACAACTCATTTCATAGCCTATTAACCGGCCGCGTCTGGTCCGCGGGCCGAATGAAATGCATTTATATGGCAGGCTAGACCCTCCCATTTTGATTGACACCTCATTCGGCCAATCATGTTAAGCAATCGGTTTCCCAGAGCCAATAATACTCAGAGGGCGTCACGTAGCTTTGTCAGGTGATTTGGTGCAGCCAGTTACATGATTGGCCAAATGACGTGTCAATTAAAAATGGGAAGGTCTAGCCTGGCATATAAAAGGGACTACAAATGGCCCGTCATCGGGCCCTGGCCAGTTAAGGGACTATAGTTTTCAGGAATAGTTCTCCGGGCTTCTTGAAGGACATTCAAAGCTCTTGTTTGGATGTTGGCTGCCTTTTGTTCTGCTCTCTGCCAAGATGATCCCACACTGCTTCAATAATGTTAAAATCCGGGCTCTGGGGAGGCCAATCCATTACTGACAGGGTTCCAGTGTGTTTATTTCTATGCAGGTATGCTTTTACTGCATTGGCAGTATGTTTGGTATCTGTCATGCTGAAAAATGCACCTGTTGCCAGTCATATGCTTTTCAGATTATTGCATGGTGGATCAAAATCTGATGGCACTTTTCTACATTCCTAATTCCATCAATTTTGAAAAGATCTGCAACGCCACTGGCCCAAACCATGACAGAGCCTACACCTTGTTTTATAGATGGCTGTAGACACTCACTGTTGTATCCAACTCTTGACCTCTGTAGATATTGACGATTTGAACCAGAAAACTCAAAACTCAAATTTGGATTGATCACTGCATAAGACCTGTGGATCAACTCAAAGACCAGGTACCTTTCTCGGGTCTTGTGTCTGGTCTTTGCTGAATATTTTCCTAATGGCATGACTCTCATAAACTGTTTATCTGCTGTTTTTTCTTAGGCCTGCCACTTATTCTTTTGTCCTCTACTTTTCCAGTTTCCTCAAATTTTTAAGGACACATTGCACACAATGATGAGATACAGCAAACCTTTGGCTAACAACTTTACTATTTTATGCCTGACAGACTGTTACCTTTGGTACTTTTCCACAGTGATGTATTATGTATCCATATACCTTGAAGTATTTTTTTAAACTGCCATTAACACATAAATTTTAAAATTACTGGATAATCACTAACTACTGATGATAAATATGAGGACAAAAATGTTTTTGAGGATTTATCAGCTATGTGTTGTTTTTCTCCCATATACTGTATCAGCTGACACCAGAAGCTGTTGGACTTCACTGCCATTTTATAGAAACACTATATCTGAGTGTTTATGGTGAGACTCAATAGGGAGACCAGGGAGAAGTCAACATCCATCGAGCCCATTAGTGACAGAATATAAGACAGGACACCCCAATGAGAAGGAAAAGACAAAGCCCTGTTGGATTCTGGCAACGTGATAAGTGTCTTGACCGCAGCAGTCATTACACCATCAAAATTAAATGATAAGACTCCAATTACCAGCTAATTTAAACCGCTGGTCAAATATGAGAAGCAAAGGATGGAAAAAGGATTTAATGTTGTAATAGCTTTCTGCAGGTGAAAAGGGAAATTGAGAAAATCTTGCAGATATTAAATAGGGTTGTATAAATGACTTGCCTCCATAAAAATAGCTCATTGCCTCATTAATCAATAAGGTTTTCACGCTCCTTTCATCCACATGGCTACTGAAGTATCATCTTAGGAATACTTACCTTTACAACACATTCCTTTAAAGTTTGTTTTTGCAGCTTAATCAATCTGTGAACAATCTAAAGACCAATCCACATAGCCTCCATTGTCCTCAGCTGAACAGTAGGGGGTCCTGTACTCTAATTAATCTGATTAGTCTCTCTGCTGAAGACTGGATCAGTTTGCAGGACTGCTGCATTATTCAACGTAGCCACAGGGAAAGAGAGGAAGTCTGTGGTCTGGAGTCACCTTACTCTGAGCTAAGGAGCAAAGCAAGAGATGGGGGAAAACGATGAGAGAAAGACACTGAAAGTAATGGAAAATAAGCTGAGTGTGGTGGAGGGGTGTGGTTAAAAGAGATAAGGAAAAGAAAGAAGGTAAGGGATTGAAAAGGCAGGTCAGATCAAATGGTCAATGCGGTTCAAGGTGACGGGAAAATGCTAAAAGATCACATCCGCATTAGAAACCGCAGGTCGGTCAGAGGCACATATACAGGAAGTCCATGTTGAGCTGTCAGGTCTGTGATTCTGCTGACAAACCGATTGTAAAACCACGCCGATGTTTTTTTTTCTTTTCAGCTATGTGTGCATTTTAGACAGAACATCCAATGAAAGAGTGCAACTTCCCTTTTTCCCCCATTGTTCTTTTATTGTTAATCGTTGGTGTCGCTCAGAAGAAAAACCTTTCCAACCCTGATATACATCTGTCTTCTTCTTTTCTCTCATTAAATACACACCTTGACCCCACAAATACAATGATCAAAAACACAGTAGTCAAGTACTGTTGGTTCATACAGAAAACAACTAATGAAATTAAAATGTCCTGTGTTGGCAGTTGTCACTCAGAAATAGTCATAATAAAAAGCTTTGGAATGGTGAAAGTATAATGCACTCACAGTCGTGGCTAATGGTTGAAATAAATCATATGGATCGGGTTATTTTGAAATCACTGAAATGAAATGCAAAGCATACCGAGTATCCACACGCTTTGATGACCTGTTCTGCTCAGAGCGCTGGGATGAACGCTCGTTGTTAAAAGTTCTGACAAAAAACTCACAAAATGGTCATTTACAGCACATTCAGCTTTATGGTTATGTTGTGGTTACTTACTATACGTCTTTACTCTGGGCAAACATATAATATATTATTCACATAACATAATATACATCTGTATTTACACATTCCTTCTACCCTTAACAAAAAAGTGTCCAGGCACTTCCTCCAGCAAGCTTTTGCCAGATCACTGACTACAATGTAGCTACCTCATTCTTCCTCCTCATCACAAACAAGCTGCTCTATTTGAAAATCTGTGGGAGCCTGGTGAAGTTTGTATACTGTTAGATTGCTCACATATTCTGGTGCTCCCACCTCAACCAGACTGTGAGCTGCACACTAGCAGCAGGATTGCTTTTCTCAGCTTCTAGCTGTCTCTCCTTGTTTATTAGGGTAGGTCCTGGAGTGATACCTTTACCACCCTCTCCAAAAACCTGTACTTAAAGGAGTTTCGGGAGATGTGGTGATGCATAACATATTTTAAAGGCTAATAATGGAGCTTCTTAGAGATATTTTTGTGGCTATAAAGCAAAAATGGAATGAAAAAAGAAAACAAAATAAATTTTGTCCTCTGTGCGATGGGGTCTTCGCAGAGGATGTTTCAAAGCTGTCTCTGATCATTATGTGTATCACACATCCTGAACCTGACTGATTGTTACATTGATTCAGGCATAAAGAGTTCCGGTGCTCTCCAGGCATTGGCCAATAGTTGAAAAAGAGTGGATTTTGTTTATCCATCAACTCTGTGGTAACTAAACAGCAGGGTATGTGGCCGACAGCTTCTTACTCTTCCTCTGTTTTTAGAACGTTTTTGTATTTGAAAAAAAAATATAAAATAAGAAAAAAGAACACCAGTGTGAAAACACGAATGTGTTCAGTGATGAGCAGTGATACAAAATAGCATCCTGCCCCCTTCTCAATCTTAATGCCCCCCTTTTTTTTTAAAATCTATCTATATATTTTACACCAACAGCAACAACATATAGCTTCATGTCAAAATGATCCTCTACCTGAAATGTTTAGCTTTCTTTGACATTTTACAGTACAACCAAATGCCTCAGATAACAAATGAGTTGAAGAGGTGCAGACTCCAAACTGTAACGCCGCACCAGTTCAGACACTTTGACCACAGCATTAATGGAACATCGTTTTTCACACCAACACTATGGGCTCGATACGTTTCAAACAGTGTTTCCCCTCCTCGCCTTCTTCTTTCCCGGTAAGTATAAAATACAAACAATCACTTCGGAGCAAGAACATTAGCTGATGCAGTACATAGTGTATGTTTGTAGGCATATATCAAGATGAAGCAGTAGATCAAAGAAAAGGATTCAAGTCAGTCAGTGGGATTGGCACTGTGACAGTAACGAGACAGGAATCTCCCTTGGTGGCACCAGGCTCACTGCTGGCAACGCCCACCTGTAGCACACATGGTAATCCAGCACAAACATTATGGCAAAATACAACACATTGCACTACTGTACAGTTTCTGCATCGATACTGCTGAAATACTGGGCTGGTCTATCTTTACACTGTAGGTCTCTTTAAAAGTCTTCTTGTTGTTTTCTACACCAGTTGGACAACCTTTTAAGATTTATTTGGTGGTTTCAATAAATCTGTCCTATCATTAGAGAATAAGGCAGTTTATGGTATGGTAGATAAGTCATGCCACAAACACAGTGGACTGTTATTTCATGTAGCTCTTCCACGTCTATCTCTGGAATTTGATCCAGGCTCCTCGGTTGTACGAGTGAAATGATGAAACACAGGCAGGGTGACCCTTCTTTAGAAGGGACAGGTCCATTTTGTAGCACGAAATATTGTTTTGCTGCTACAGAAACCCTTAGCACATACAAGATTTAGTCCAAGAGGCAAAGAGGACCGAGAAAAACACACAAAAAAATATATATATCAAAAGAGATAATCACCAACAGGGAGGAAATCACAGCTGTACATTAAAGGTTAAAAGTCAGAACCTTGACCATGTTTTTTTCTTTCCTGTCCTTCTGCCACAGTCCTTTCATAGCCAAGTCCACAGGTCCAAACATTAAAGAAGAGCGGGGTCACTGGGTGGTCTCCGTCTCCAGCGCATGGGAATTTGCTGCCGTCGTAAACATTTAGTTGCTATCTGCCTTCAAAGCAATCCAAGTACTCCAGGACAAGGTCATAGCAAAATCGATACTGGTCCTAAAGAAAATGAAAACACAAAACTAGGGTCAAAAATGTTCAATTTACTGAAAATTCTTTTCCTTTACTTACAAACTATACTTTCATACCAGAGACTCGACCATGTTGGGTTTGCAGTTGCGTAGAGTTTTAACAGCATAGAATACATCTACCATGTTCTGATACTGGATCATCTCGATGAGGATGTTGCAGGCACAGAAGGTCCCACTACGGCCACCACCATTGCTGTAGAAGAGAATATACTTTTTAAAAACTATACAGTACAGAGATAAATCAAAGCTACTGCCTATTTTCGTATCTGTGCATGGAAAAGCTGCTGCTGTGGCTTACAGTAAAAGAAAGCCAGACTGTTTATTCCCCTCTACATTTTAAATTCTAGAACAGTAATTTCTGCATTACCTCACAATACCTTTTGTGCTCTGCCTGATTCAAGCAATCACTTGGTGATTTGGACTAGTAACAGTTATATACACAATGCAAATTCTGCAGATACTAAGGTAATGAGAGATAATGAATACTTTACACGGTGCATTTACTGCTCATTCCTCCTTTGGAAAGGCAAAGCTGTGAATGTGTATAAGCAGCATAGCAGCCCTGTTTGGCTGTGTTGAGCTGTTTGTGCTTGTGGATATAGTTAATGCTCAGATGTTGCTTTTATGGTTCGGTCCAAAGTGCAATGGATAGGTGCTGCTGAACTGTAACTCCTCTTTACTGCTGCTATGAACATTACCCAGAAAGCACTGCTACAGTTTATGTCATATAACAGTAGCAATATTAGTGATCTTCAGTGTATAACAGCACAAACAAACAAAGAATCAAAGCTTGAGAACAAACCAAAACCAAAAAGATTCAAACCAAAAAACATAGCTGGCATAGGCCAAACTACAGCAGTGTTTCCTTCCTTCCTTCTGCTTCTGCCGCTTATCTGGGGCTGGGAAGCGCAGACCTCCCTCTCCCCAGCTACCGCCTCCAGCTCATCCAGGGGAACACTGAAGCATTCCCAGGCCAACCAAGAGATATAATCTCTCCAGAGTGTCCTGGGTGCACCCCAGGGCCTCCTCCTGATAATACATGCCCAGAACACCACGCCCAGGAAGCATCCTAATCAGATGCTCAAACCATCTCAGCTGGCTCCTCACAATGTGGAGGAGTAGCAACTCTACTCTACTCAGAGTAGAGTTGCTACTCCTCACAATGTGGAGGAGTAGCAACTCTACTCTGAGTCCCTCCTGAATGACTGAACTTCTCACCCTGTCTCTAAGGATGAGCTCAGCTGCCCTTCGGAGAAAACTTATTTACTGCTGCTTGTATACTCAATCTCATTCTTTTGGTCAATACTCAGAGCTCGTGAGGGTAGGGATGTAGATGGACCGGTAAATCAACGGCTTTGCTTTTACGCTCAGCTCTCTCATCACCACAACAGAACGCATCACTGCAGATGCTGCACTGATCATCTGTCTATCCCCCTCTCCTTCTGTCCCCCCACTCATGAACAAGACCACTGGATACTTAAAATGCTCCACTTGGGACAGCAACTCATGCGTGAACCGGAGTGGACACTCCACCTGCTTTTCCTGCTGAGGACCACACCTTCAGACTTGGAGGTGCTGATTCTCATTCCCACCACTTCACACTTGGCTGCGAACCACTCCAATGTGAGCTGGAAGCCACCACCTGATGATGGCAACAGAACCACATCATCCGCATTAAGCAGAGACGAGATCCTGAGGCCACCAGAGTGGAAGCCTTCTGCCACTTGGCTCTGCCTAGAAATTCTGTCAATAAAAATTATGAAGAGAATAGGTGCCAAAGGACAGCTCTGATAGTGTCCCACACCCACCGGGAACAACTGACTTATTGCCGGCAATCCAGACCAAGCTCTCACTGCGGTTATACAGGTTGTTACTCCTTAATCCGAGGTCTGACTAACAGATATATTTATTCTAGATTGAGTGGTTTCTAAAGTGAGAATAAATGTGGAAAAATAAGAACTTCACCCTCAGAGCAAAGCTCAGGTTCATGCGTGCAGCAGGCATCTTAGTTTTCCTGTACATGGACACTCACAGCTGACCTATAAAAGCAAGTTCAGTGCAATGCTTGTAAAAGATGCGCGGCATCAATTACACTTTAGAGGCAGTACAAAAGATCATAATATAACACACAATGTTGATAATATCAAAAGATGGCTTGGGGCTTTAGCACAAAACAAGTCCAGGAAAAAACTGTCTGAGATGGCAAAAGCTGGCCGGTCATGTGTCTGCTGTGCCCCGTGACTAATGTGTCGTGATAACCAAAGCAAAGACTCTGCAGTATATATGTGGCCATCGACACAATCGCAGTGACAGGCCATATCATCCCTTAATGATCCCAGCTGCTGTTTCAATTAGTATTAGCAGCTGTTGGTAAGAGAGCTGGGTTGATCTAGATAGCATTCTTTTCTCCAAAGGTACAGACTTGTGCCTGAGCAGCCACAGGTGAAGGGACCTGTGGTCAAACCAGCAGCAGTCTATTACATAATAAATATTCTATCATACTATATATGGTCCAGAGGGAATGCAAAGGTTAATTAAAGTTAATGCAAGTTGATGAGTGTGAATGAAAAATAACACATTGGAAGATGAACTGCCAGAACAAAATTTTCTGCCATGACCCTTTTTGGGGCTCTGTACCGTTACCATTGTATACTTGTGATATTTAGTAGTTGTTAGCAGCTTTATGTAATATTTTATTAGAATTAATTAGTGCTGCAACTATTGATTATTTTAGTAATCGAGTACTCTATCAATTATTCCATCAATTAGTCGAGTAATCGGATAAAAAATACTTTTGTCTTATTAACAGTTCATCTGCATATTTGAACTTCGTAGATTCACTGCAGATTTTTCTCTGTGTGAAATAAAGAACGGTGAATGGAGCAGCACATTGACACTTGCTGATCAGGTGGTTGATGAAGGGCTCCTCCAGCTGTTTTCCAGTGAAGGTTTTAATGGTGTTACAGGCGATGGTGTTACTGCTTTGGACACTAGAAAAATGTTTCCATTTGCTCCACCTGAGCTCATGTCTTGATAAAGTCTCCTCCTCTTTGCACCCCTTGCACATGTGCAGACAGACTGCACATAAAACAACTGCTCCTGTTGGGTTTTGTTGAAAAACTGGGGGCTGCATGAGCGTAATGTTGTAATGCTTTGTATTCACAAGCATCCTCCTAAATATGTTTCTATTGCAGGTCATTTTTAGTTACTAATCAGGGATTAAAGTATAAAAATATTTTGATGGAAGCCTTCAGTAACAAACAGGTGACCGGGAAACAATCGCTAGTGCTAATAGCGGCACCCACTAGCAAACTGTGGCGATAGCGATCTGTTCCCATATCTAACAGCTGAAATTCTCAGCACAGGGAGCACAAAACACACACACACACACACACACACACACACGTAGAGAGCAGTGGAGGCGTGGCCAAACATGTCAGCAATGATCCACTCGGTGTTAAAGGGTCGTTTTTTTCCAAATGACAGAAATCTGTTACGCAGCAGAGAACTTTAATGCTGCTAATGTGGGAGAAACACTTGAGCTTACCTGGTGACACCTGAGCGCTGCAGAGTTTAAATGAAACATCAAAGCAACAAATTTGTCTTGAGGATTTTTTTTCATAAGCGAACTATTCGAATTACTTGAGGAATCATTGCTGCCCTAGAATTAATCAAATAATCTAGTTCATTTTGCTTGTGTCATACTTTTCCCAAAAGAAAAGAAAAGAAACAGAATACCAAATAAAACCTGTATAACTGTTAACAGCCTGGGAGGAAGTCAGCAGTTTTATGTCATACATGGCAAAGTAGGGGTGAACATTATATCATATTACAAAAATGAGAGCATTAATGAGGGGGGAAAAAAAGGATCATTGCTGTTTTAGCTCATGGGGCTCTATTGCATAATTTAACAAATAAAATGAAATAAAATTGTTTGAAAAGTACATAAAAATTTGACAAGTTATTGACAAAAAAGTTCAAGTCTCCTTCATTAATGCATCAAATTAATTCCATCTTTTTGATATCATCTGCAATCTATATGATATACTTAGTCATGCTATTAGTGTAGCACTGTGCTCAGCCAAACTGATCAAATTAGTTCAGACTGAAATATATCAGCAAGCAATGGATGGATTTTTGTACACAGAAATTTATGACTCCCAAAAGGTATCAGATTGCCTTTGGTGGTATCCTTTTTTTCTAGAACCACTATGGGATTGGCATTTGGGATTCTGAGTGAAACATTTAAAAAATTACTGAATGGACTGCCATTAAAGTTGTAATAGAAATTCATGATCCATAATTTGTTTAATTTGATGCCAACATTATAACCATTTCACTATATTTAACACTTACTAAGCATGATCATCATCCAGATTCGAAGCTGAAGTCATATTACTTGCTAAACATCAGCATGATAGACAGTACAAAACATGGGCGCAGCTTCAAGATCAGAAAAAGCAAATGCAGAAGTGCCTAAAGACCGTTAGTCGAACCTCAGATCCAAGAGGAACAATGCGGTTTTCATCCTGGTCGTGGAAGGCTGGACCAGCTCTTTATCCTCTCGAGGATATTCGAGTGTGCGTGGGAGTTTGCCCATCCAGTCTATATGTGCTTTGTGGACTTGGAGAAGGCATTCAACCGTGTACCTCGGGGTATCCTGTGGGAGGTCCTGCAGGAGTATGGGGTGTCTGGACCGTTGTTGCGGGCCATTCAGTCCCTGTACAACCGTAGTGAGAGCTTAGTCCGTATAGCCGGCAATAAGTCAGACTCGTTTCCTGTGGGTGTTGGACTCCGTCAGGGCTGCCCTTTGTCACTGATTCTGTTCATAATTTTTATGGACAGAATTTCTAGGCGTAGCCAGGTGGCGGAAGGCTTCTTCCTTGGTAGCCTCAGAATCTCGTCTCTGCTCTTTGCAGATGCGGTTCTGTTGGTTTCATCAGGGGGTGGCCTCCAGCTCGCAGTTGAACGGTTCGCAGCCGAGTGTGAAGTGGCTGGCATGAGAAGCAGAACTTCTAAGTTTGAGGCCATAGTCCTCAGCCAGAAAAGGGTGGAGTGCCCTCTCCGGCTCGGGGACGAGTTCCTGCCCCAGGTGGAGGAGTTCAAGGGGTCTTGTTCACGAGTGACGGGAGAAGGGAGCGGGAGATCGACAGATGGATCGGGGCTGTGTCTGCAGTGATGCGGACGCTGTACCGGTCTGTTGTGTTGAAGAGGGAGCTGAGTGTAAAAGCGAAGCTGTCGATTTACTGGTTGATCTACGTTTCTACCCTCACCTATGGTCACGAGCTTTGGGTAGTGACCGAAAGAATAAGATCGCGAATATAAGCGTCAGAAATTAGTTTCCATTTGAAGGGTGGCTGGCCTCTCCCTTAGAGATAGGGTGAGGAATCCGGCCATTCAGGAGGGGCTCAGAGCAGAGCCACTTCTTGTCCACATCGAGAGGAGCCAGCTGAGGTGGCTCGGGCATCTGATTAGCTCACGCAAGAGGTGCCCAGGAGGCACTTCTTGCGTGAGGTGATTCTGGGCATTTTTCACTGGGAGGAGGCCCCAGGAGAAACCCAGGACACACTGGAGAGACTATATCTCTCGGCTGGCCTGGGAACGCCTTGGGGTCCCCCCTGATGAGCTGGTGGAGGTGGCTGGGGAGAGGGAAGGTTGGCCTTCTCTGCTTAGACTGCTGCCCCACGACCCAGCCCTGGATGAGCGGAAGAGAATGGATGGATGGATGGATGAAAAATTTAATGATGTTAAAAGTTCCTGTTTTTTCACTATTTACTGTAGAAATTTGTTTTTTACAATGTACACAGTAAAAAAACAAACATATTTTTCATCTATTACCTAATTACTTTGTTTAGCATGAATGTCCATGGGGGAGGTCTTTATCAATAAAGATGAAGCTATAAAACCTAGGAAAATACAGTTAAAGTCTAAAATGTTTTCCAAAGCTGTCCACTGGGGCCAGGCCATCTATGGCCCCTGGGCCTTATGTTTGACATACTTGCACTATAAAATGGCTGAAGACTAAAATCTTTATTATGAGTTTATTTAATATGTGGTGGGTAATGGGTACCATATAGAGTGCTGTGCAAAAGTCTTGAGCCACCCCTCTGAAAATGGGCTAGAATGCAGTGATTTATTAAAACATGCAAACATTCATGGAAATACAGAATATAAGGCAAAAACAGAGTTTGTAAATCTAATGCACTTGAAAATCAATATTTGGCAAGACCACCTTTATTCTTCAACACAGCCTGAACTCTCTTAGACAACTTTCTTGCAATTTCTTTAAGTAGTTTTCAGGAATAGTTCTCCAGGCTTCTTGAAGGACATTCAAAGCTCTTTCTTGGATGTTGCTGCCTTTTGTTCCGTTCTCTGTCAAGATGTTCCCACAGTGCTTCAATAATGATGTCCAGGCTGGAAAATGAAGCTCTTTTATGTGTAGACATGTAATAGACAACTTAGCATACAAACCCCCCAAAAAAAAATTCCACTGAAAAAAATTTGAAAGACCTTCAGAAAGCCCGGAGACCACTTTTAAAGATTACAATAAAATCTGGATTCTTGGAAGCAAAATATAAGGAAATGATGGGTCGCTCAAGACTTTTTCACAGTACTACACATGTCATATATATAATATGTACAAGTTTTATTTCTCCAGAATGAAATACATGTTTAACTGAATTCTGGAACATAACAGTAGAATATAAGCAGAGAACAATAAGTAATCTTATAACCCTGCTTTTGAATTCCTATCTACCTCATAAAAACAGCATTTGTTACAGATGAAACACAATATGAATATAAACTATTTATAAAAAATAAAAATAGCTATATGAGAAACACTGTAAGCAGTCTGAAATTGAGAAATAACACTATAGTGTGGCATTTTTGCATGAAATTCTCTCATGGTTATCATAAATGTAAGACAATATCAATAAGCTGCTGAAGGACAAGCCGCTTCCTCTCTCCTGAGACAAATGCAGTGAAGGTGGGCATGGGCGATTCTGCAGTGTATACAAGCAATATTAAGGTAATCAATCGTCGTCAGTGCTTTGGCAGTGCTGGATTTAGTGTAGTGAGAACCATCGCATTCTGTATTAAGCTATAATTGATTTGATCTCCATAATCTCTTTCCTGGTTGTCGTGGGTAACGCTGTGTGACAGCACTGAGTGATGTGCTTCTGGATGGGGGCGGTGGGGATGAGCGTGTGATGGGTTGGCAATGAGCTGGACGGCCCATTCATATTCATCAGCAGGGTGTGCTCTTCAGGGGTTTAGGACAACAGAGGCACATATAACACCACTGACTTCACTATAGCAAAGTGCAATTTGATTTTCTGCAATATAAATACCGTCGGGAAAAGAAAAAAAAAAAAAAAATCACACTGCATCTCATTGCACCAAATCACAAATAACACAAAAACAAGGCACAAAACAGTCGCTGTTTTTCATTTCCTATGTTTTTACATTCATTTTTGTGATGCTTCCCACTGAGAAAAGGCCCTTGGTTTAAAATGCACTTGGAAATTTCCATCTTCAACAGCAGTAAGACCTTTTCAGGAGTAGAATGGGTGTATTTCTGCCTTGTCTATTAATCTGCATGACGCATGATGCTAAAACATTACTCACAGGCAGTGCACAACAGTGCGTCCTTCTCCACACTCCCTTTGCCACTTGTGCACTTGAGCCAGCAGGTTGAGGAAAGCCTTCTTGGAGTCCGGAACGTCACGATATGCCGACCAGCGCAGAAACTGGAACTGACACATCACCAGCTGGCCCTCTTGGAGCTTCAGACACACCAGAAAACATACAACACATATCTGAGTCTGCCATTCTCTTTTGCTGAATATATACGTGTCTGTCTTAAATAAAATGTTCTGGTTGTTTCTGTATATCTTCTGTGGTAGCCAGTTAGAACCCACTTTTGAGTACTCCCCAGGCTGTGTGTTGGCATTCAATGCTGTGCTCACTCAGCAGCCTGACTTTGAGATATATGGGTCTGTGGGAGTAAGCAGGGCCCGCGCTGCGACTGAAAGAGGTCCCTGTGTGTTCATAACCTTGTCCTGTAGAATCTCACCCAATACTTAAGGACCAGTGGAGAACTGTAAGTCATGCAAATTGGGCTGGCAAAGACACCAACGATGCATGGAGGAATTGCCTCTGTGGAAGTGGGATTTACACAGTGTGCTTTTTTTTGTGCTACTCTCATATCCATACATATGCTTACAATGCACTTCCTTTGACTTTTACTCACTACCCTTGTATATCATTGTCAAGCAAAGGAAATCTACTCACTAATGCACAGAGAGAGGCTGAGAGAGGGAGAGGTGTGTGTTATTTTTGTGTGATTGTATTCCTCCCATGCTGTGTTAAGTTGCCCTCTCCTTGACTGTGATGTGCACTGAGTAGAAAAGAGGTGCCATAGGTAGCGAGGGGAATGACGGGGGCAGTCGACACAGGAGGTAAGGATGCCAATCAAGAAAGGAAGTTCTGGGCACTGCTTGTCGTGCTGCTTTTAATGGCATAGGGGAAATGCCTTGCATACAGATTTCTTTAATAAGTGGTTGACAGCGATCCTGAGCAGAATGCAAGCATGTGCTTATGCAAAATCCCAAGCAGAAAACATGCATGGATGACTCCATATAAACAGACACTGACAGTCAACACAATGAAGTCCAAATGAGCTAGTCCTACATATAAACACATCTGGGAATTTTTTTCAGTTGAGGAAAGACCACACTAACACTCCACTGTGTTTCCTCTACAATGACAGAACTACTGATGCCTTTTTTAAAGCCTATTTCATGAGCTCCACCTAACACTGTACTGTTTAAAATGTGTGACGGGCTTTATGAACAATTCAAAAGAAAATCTTCTTTGCAGCCAAAAATAGTAGACAGCAACTGAAAATATGGCAGGCATCACGATGATGAAAGTTTCCTTTTTAGTATGCCAGCGTGCACATGATGAGAGAGGGAAGACACCTATCTAGGTAGTAACAAGAAGAAATTGAAAAAGTAAAAGACTGACCTTCATTGCATGCATGTTGATGTGTTTCTCTTGCATGTTTGCCATGAAAAAGAAAATTCTTATAATAATAATAATCACTCTTATGGGAATGTTTGATGGAAACACTGGGGGCTCTGGTTCAATTTTCTGGACTGCTGAATATCAAAGAATGTCCTTTTGTAGGATGTATAATAAAGTCTATGAATAAAACTTTCTCTCATCTGCCATTGTACTCACTACAAATTTCCAGGCTCTGTTATAGAGTGTATGTTCTTAGGGGAATTTATTTGACAAACTCTTCTGTCTCGTGAGGCAAGTGAAGTGCCACTGTGTTTGCATTAGTAATGCAAAAGCACACGCTATGTAGAGATACAGTCTCATGTGAAACACTGAGTTTCCGTTTGCATTCATAAAAGATATTGTAGAAGATTTCAGATGTTTAAGATTTATGTGCACAACTCATAGTACTTCCTTAGATTTTCAAATGTACTGCAGGTAAAATCTCCCATCTGAATCACCGGCGAGGATTATGGAGCTTATACATAAGAGGTTTAAACTTATCATTTGTGAAATGTCACCGAGCTGAACAAAACGTCCCGCGCTGGCTGGTTTGGTATGCTAATTACTCACCCTTGTGACGTTCTTGACTCGAAATAGACGAGTTATGACATCCTCATCTGCTGACATAGACAGGAACTCCACTTCCATTGGCCCGTACTGCTGTAAACCAGGCTCCGGCCAGTACTGAACACAGGGCTGCACAAAGAACATGATTTAATGGCTAAGTTCACTAAGTTCATTAGTGGCTGAACGTGCATTCTTCAGTAGCTGTGGTCATAACACTTGTTCTCAAAGCTTTAAATCATGAATTCCCGCTATTATTTATTCAAATAAAAGCAAAAGTTGGGTTAGTGTGTCTTTCCGTGGAATGTAAAGTATCACAGCCCCGCACTGGTGTTAGATAGAGGAGAGAAGCACTGGGTAGGACGAGATGTAATGTGGTTTGAGAGATTTCAACAAGAGGGAGACAGAGTACTGCAGTGCTGCAAATGAACTCTATAACAGAGTTCATAACAAGATCTTGCAATGGACAACTTAAAAGTGGCTGTAACTCAATTTTCAGACAAGACCCAAAAGGTCTGTGCTGCACTGAAAGAAACAAGATGAAAACTTTTAAAGGGGAATGGATGAAAAGTGGGTGAATAGGAGCAGTTCCGATTTCTTGTTTTTTTTTTGTTTTTTTTTTTCCAGATTAGATAAGGTGTTACAAAGAGCACCCAGAAAAACCAATACAGTACTGACTTTCTACTTTATACGTGCAAACCAACCATAAAGATAAAATATTCTGAACATTTACTGAAATTTTAACAATACTTGTCAAGACCTTGGAGGTCATGTTAGTAGTTTAATGGTTGATTTTTACAAACTGGTAGTTTGGTGTCACCCAGCATTTCCCAGGTGTCACAACAAGTCATAAACAGAAAATGTTTCTCTGTCTTAACCTCATATATCTTCTCTGCCAATGCCAAACAGCTTATTCTGCTATTGACTCTTGTTTGGTATCATTTATTGGATGATTGAAGTCTGAAGAAACAAGACATATACAAACAGGGGCCTCAGTAGCATGTGGAAGAACCATGCACAGCCACAACAGCCTGGCACCTCCTCATGCTGGTTCACCAGCTGGGTCACTCAATTCAATTCAATTCAATTTTATTTATATAGCGCCAAATCACAACAAACAGTCGCCTCAAGGCGCTTTGTATTGTGGGTAAAGACCCAACAATAATACAGAGAAAACCCAACAGTCAAAAACGACCCCCTATGAGCAGCACTTGGCGACAGTGGGAAGGAAAAACTCCCTTTTAACAGGAAGAAACCTCCAGCAGAACCAGGCTCAGGGAGGGGCAGTCATCTGCCGCGACCGGTTGGGCTGAGGGGAGAGAAAGACATGCTGTGGAAGAGAGCCAGAGATTAATATCAATTAATGATTAAATGCAGAGTGGAGTATAAACAAAGTAAATAAGGAGAATGAAAAGAAACAGTCTATTGTGGGAAGCCCCCCAGCAGCCTAGGTCTATAGCAGCATAACTAAGGGATGGTTCAGAGTCACCTGATCCAGCCCAAACTATAAGCTTGATCAAAAAGGAAAGTTTTAAGCTGAAGGCTCTGCCTCCCATTCTACTCTTAAGTATCCTAGGAACCACAAGTAAGCCAGCAGTCTGAGAGTGAAGTGCTCTATTGGGGTGATATGGTACTATGAGGTCTTTGAGATAAGATGGTGCCTGATTATTCAAGACCTTGTATGTGAGGAGAAGAATTTTAAATTCTATTCTAGATTTAACAGGGAGCCAATGAAGAGAAGCCAATATGGGAGAAATCTGCTCTCTCTTTCTAGTCCCTGTCAGTACTCTAGCTGCAGCATTTTGGATCAGCTGAAGGCTTTTCAGGGAGCTTTTAGGACAGCCTGATAATAACGAATTACAGTAGTCCACCCTAGAAGTAATAAATGCATGGATTAGCTTTTCAGCATCACTCTGAGAAAGGATGTTTCTAATTTTAGAAATATTGCACAAATGCAAAAAAGCGGTCCTACATATTTGTTTAATATGCACATTGAAGGACATATGTAAATGTGGGTATTGACACTGATATATATATTTATGTATATAGTGCTTATGTATATGTGTATAGTTTTTTTGCTATTTTATTTTATTCTATTGAATTTTAGTTTTAGTTTTTAGTTTAGTTATTTGTTCTTACTCATCCTTTTCATTTTTTCTCTGTATTGAGCTGCTGTAATGCACAAATTTCCCCGTTGTGGGATCATTAAAGTTTTATCTTATCTCTTATCTTATCTTATATCCTGGTCAAAAATGACTCCAAGATTTCTCACAGTGTTACTGGAGGCCAAAGTAATGCCATCCAGTGTAAGTATCTGGTTAGACACCATGTTTCTAAGATTTGTGGGGCCAAGTACAAGAATTTCAGTTTTATCTGAATTTAGAAGCAGGAAATTAGAGGTCATCCAGGTCTTAATGTCTTTAAGATATTCCTGCAGTTTAATTAATTGATGTGTGTCATCTGGCTTCATTGATAGGTCACTGCCATTCTTCAACCAGCATTTGTCATCAGTTAGCCAGTGTGATTATGTTGGTCACTGTGGCATGAACAGCACCGCCCAAGCTGATCCCACAAGTGTTCAGTGGGGTTGAGGTCAGGACTGCAGGCAGGACATTCCATCCTCTCCATTCCCAAATTCTGGAGGTAGTCTGTAATAAACCCCGCTCTGTGGGGGCGAACGTCATCATTTTGGAGGATAGAGTTTGGTCCCAGACTGTGGAGTTACAGTATGGGATTGCCACTAGTTGTAGAATCTCATTTCAGTATCTCTCTGCACTGAGATTGCCTCCAATGATGACAAGCTTGACTGCCAGCACCTGGGGTACCAGAAGCTCAAAACAAGAGTCAATAGCAGAATAAGCTGTTTGCCATTGGCAGAGAAGATTTGGCAAGTTTTTTATCCACATACTCAACTCTGCTGCTCAACCCACAAATGCACTTTCCCTACACTTGTAGCACCATTTAAGGGGAAATAAACAGGCTTTCCAACAGTACAAGATTTATTGCCAAGAAGCACTGTTGCAACAAAGAAATAACTGATTAAACAAATTTTCTTACTTTTTGTGCTAAATTTACATATATTACTTCCTATTGCACATTTTCCAATTTGCTTGCTCTAATTTTTGGTGTCTTCAACAGCCAGCGCAGTATAGCAGTATATCGGGTGATGCTGCTCTTTTTTCCACCCAGAAAATAACATAAAAAAGGATATTTGGGGTAATTTTCAACAATATCTATCTATATCATTAACAAAAAAATTTTTTTTTTTTAACTCCCTAGTTTTTGGTATCTGCCCCCAAAATCAAGTATTGCTTGGGTTCTAGTTTCTTTCTTCTTCCATTCTCAGTTTGTTCCACCTTAAAACCAAAATCACTTGGAATAAGCACCTGCTTTTCAAGGTTCTGATAGACTGTAATACATATTTCACAAAGTTAATATTTAAACATTGACTGAAAACCTTGTAAATCTTGCATTTATGCCTAAAGGACAGAATCAAGTCTGTGTAAGCTATTATCTTCAGTGCTTAGGGCTTTTTACAGGTGAACTCTGCAATTCACTGGTTACCATAGTTATTCATACCCATATCCATTATGCAGGACTGTAAATACAAGATACTATGAGATTATACATAAATACTTCAAATCATCCTTGTAACAGCATTAATAATAATTTAATGAAGGCTGGTGTTACGTTGCTGAATTCTGCATTTAAATTGTGTTTAGTTCTTGCAGGTTGTGTCCTGATTTTAGGACCATTCCTATTCTTTTTTAATATCCTTTCCTTAGGCTTAATTATTGGACAGCACAGAAATTGTTCTTCCTTTATTGCCAAACTGATGAGACCCAGTTGTACCTGTCCCACAAGCTTAATTATTCAGCAACATCGTTCTCTCTGCACAACTATTTATGTGCCATTAAGGACTGGATGTTTGCCAATCTCCTTAAGCTTAACTCCAACAAAATGGAGTCAGGCTGTGCCAGCTTTTGGCTCTTTCACAGACTATGATGTTCTTTCTGCTACAACTCCAGGAGCTACATTTGATCAGCCTCTCGGTCTGGTTTCCTGTATTACTACAGCAAGCTTGTTAAATCCTGTTTCTTCCACCTGAGAAATAACTTGAAGAAAGGAAACTACATGCTTCATTTTTGATTGATGCTTTTTTTTTTTTTTGTGCTGCAATCAGACAAAAGTGTTTTTAAAAATTATATGATTATATTTATATGTGACTACATGGAAGTGACAGGTCTGCTGCAGACTTTTGAGCTGATAATTACCTGGTAAAGTAGAAGCCTTAAATCTAAACTAGAATAATCCATAATGCCTTTTCAGCATGTTGTTAATTAGCGTTCTGCATCTCCTGTGGGTTCTGTTGTAAAGGTTTAGAAAATGCCCGTAATGGGTGGCAATCACAGTTCTTGTCCGATCTTATTAAATCCCCTGAGAAGCCTTAAATGAAGCCTTAAGGCTTTATTCACCCACTCCAACCACATGAAATAGATAGCTATCAGGACTTAGCCTAGCAAAGACTTTAAAAATCATGTCTTTGACATGAATTTATGGAGTTTAATCATTTATTCTGAGGCTTTTTTAAATATATCCTGATCGGGGCACCATTTAGCTTACTGGGGTGAGCAGACAACCCAAATGATGCAAAGCCAATGCAGAGCTCCGAGGCTACTTATTGTGTGTCTTTTCTGTGTCTGTCTATTCTCCACTGTCCTATCACAATAAAGGTGAAAATGCACAAATATATCACCTTGTGTTATGTTTACACTAATTATTATTAATACTGTTATTGTCAGAAAAAAAGCAGGAATCATGGCAGTGCAGAGAAAAAAATAGGCTCATAAGAAAAAGTGGCTGGAGGGTAATGCAAGCCTATTCTTTAGAGATGTATCTTGAGGAGGGAAAGGGAAAAACTGGGACGAGTGTTATCTAGTCATGCCTTGAGATCAATGTGGTCAGGGATCAAAGCCCAACAAAATGGCATGAAAGAACTAATCCCAAGCACAGTAAGATACAGAAATGGTACAGGCAGGGGATGTCAGGAAAAGTCTCAAATAAACTTCATACAACCCCAAGACTGAAAGTAAAAACTTGCACAGCAAACAGTGGCTCGTGCGTGTGTGCGTGCATGTGTGCTTGTGTGTATGTGTGTGTGTCTCAGAACTTAAACCTTTTAAAATATCTCTCTTTTTTTTTTTTAGTACCAACAAATCAATGGCAATAAAAAGAACATAACATTTTGACCTTACCCAAGCAGAGTTTGACTGATTTAGCTGGTTGAGCATGACCACTGCTGTGCAGCCATAGTCAAAAACCAGCCGCCAAAAATCGGCTGTTGTGCCCGGCAGAGGGTGAGGGGTCACAATAAAAGCAGCCTGCCGGTGGAAGCTGTCAGCGAGAGCAGCGTTGATGTAATTGTTGCTCTCCCCTTCTGTCGTGACCAGGAACGCAAGGGCGCGATCGGGCGGGAGGACATCCATGCTGCGGTTCTTCTCTCGGTTCCTGGGTAAGAGAGCAATGCTGCACTCTTCCACATCCAGGTGCGGAGTCACAGAGTTCAGTGTCTGAAAATGGAAATGCATAATAGGGCAGGTGAGAGTAAGGTGAGGATAAAGTAAAATTCGAGAAACCACTTAAAAGTGGAAAATGTGAGGAGTGATGAGACACCACAGAGGAATCAGAGATCTTAGGAAAGAGGAGGAGGAAGAAAAAGCAAATAAGACAGGAGGAGGGAAGACTGGAAAAAAGAGAATGCAAAGAAACCAAAGACGGTAATTGGTTTAGTCTTTTATACACTGAACATCGACTAACTTAAAATGAATAAGGGATAAGATTGGCAAACTGCATAACAAAGCTGAATGCAATAAAGTTAAAAGGAACTCAAAAGGAAATATTGCATACCAATTTTCCATAATGAATTTAGTCATAATTACATTAAACAACTTGAAAAAAATATTTGAATAATTAATGCACAGCATCAATAATAGATCTGTGACTTGCTGATCTCAGTGCTACCAATTGGCTGTTAGCCATCTGCAGGATGACAGAGTAAAAAGCAAACACAGCTCTTTGGGTGGTAGGAAGGCTTTTAACATCAATGCCAGACAGAGATGTTTACAGGATCAAAGCGGGGAATGAAACATTTTCCTATATAAAAAAGTAACAGTTTGCTGCGCCACCGACATTACCCTTTCCTAGTGCTCAACATACATCCATCATAATTTCTACAATATGCATATTTTATGAGGATTAAATGGCTCAAAATTATAAGGAGAATGGCGAGTCTTTTTCGGCACCACTTTGAAATGCTAAACCTGGAATCAACGTGTCTGCTGGTTAAGCAGTGCGGCAGAGGGAGGTGAATGAAGCAGGTGAAGCGTTTTGGAACACAGCTGGCTCTCCTGTCTCCTGATCAACATCTAATAAAATCTTTGGAGAGCACATTCCCTTAAACCGCTCAGCAGTTATCAATGGCAGTCGCCAAGAATAACAATTGAAACTAACATCATGTTTCATGTACACGCACATACATTATAGATGCAAACATGGCACACAGATATCTAGTAGTCTGTTCCTCTTTGCACTCTTTGTTGAACTCATCTGTGTGTGACAAAGAAAATCATCGTCTCACAGACGCATTAAGGAGCCTCTGCGTGTGTGTTTTTGCTTTTCTCAACAACTGTTAATCCATTCTATTTCATATCTGACAGGCGTGTTTGAAGTTGTTTGGATGAGCAGTTTGCATATTTTGGCTAAATGCTGCCTGCATGGGAGGTATTTACAGAACACCTGTATAGTGTAGCTGCACTTACCACCACCACAAATATATTCTCAACCTGTGGGAAACCCTGCAGTGGAATCCAGGCACGGTGAAACCACCTGCTTAAACAGTTATGTGAAAAACAAAGTTTTCACAGGACTTTGTGCAGTCCTGCGAAAAACTAAGTACAGCTTTCCTGCTTCCATAGGAATTAAGAGGGTATGTAGCAGCCAGGTGCTGCTAATCAAATGCACTTGGCTAACTGATCATCAACAAGTAAGAACATCGCTACAAAAGCAGAGGTTTGGACAGTTTTCTGCTCTGGAGCCTTCAAGTGTGTTAATACAATGTCACAATCTTCCCAGTAGTGAACATCCCAGGAATTTCACCCCAAATACAGACCATGCAATGCTCAGAGAAACTGCAAAAAACCCAAAAGCTTCATCTCAGACTCTACAGGCCTCAGTTAGAATGCTAAAAGTTCATGGCAGCACAATTAGAAAAAGACTGAAGTATGGCTTGTTCAGAGGGGTTGTCACAAAAACCTCTTCTCTCTAAAAATAACATGGCAGCAGAGTTTAGGTTTGCAACGTTGCATCTGAACAAACCACAAGACTTCTGGAACAATGTTCTTTGGACACTTGAGACCTAAGTGGTGTTTTTTGACTATAATGCACAGCACCATGTTTGGCAAAACCAAACACAGCATATAAGCACAAACACCTCATACCAACTGTCAGCACGGTGGTGGAGGAGTGATGAGTTGGACTTGTTGTGCAGTCACAGGACCCTGGGTACCTTGCAGTCATTGAGTTGACCGTGAACTCCTCTGTATACCAAAGTATCCTAGAGTCAAATGTGTGGCCATCTGTCTGACAGCTAAAGGTTGGCCAAAACTGAATAATGCAACAGGACAATGATCCCAAGCACAGCAACAAATCTACAAAAAAAAATGGCTGGAAAAAAAAAAGAATCAATCAGGTTGAGGTCGAAGTCGAGACTTCAACCTGATTGAAATGCTGTAGCAGGACCTTAAGAGAGCAATGCATGAACAAATACCTACAAACTTCAATGAATTGAAGCAGCGCTGCAAAGAAGAGTGGGCCAAAATTCCTCCACAATGATGTGAGAGATTAATAAAGTCATACAACTTGAAGTTACTGCTGCTGTGGTGGTTCTGCAAGCTTTTGAATCATGGGATGTAGTTAGTTTTTTCACATGACTGTAGTTGCCCATATTTAAAAACAGTTATTGTGTTTCTGTATGTCATTAGGTTTTGTCTCCTCTGTCCCAGGCTTTGTGTTTTGTTATGTTTGTTATCTGAGGTCTATGTTTTTCTAACACGCAATGGCTGCGTCTCCCTAAGCCTGGTGCTATGGAGGTTTCTTTCTGTTAAAAGGGAATTCTTTCACTCCATCGTCATCAAATGCTTGCTCATAAGCAACTGCATGATCGTTGGTGTCCAGTGGTTGTGCTACTATCTGACTATCAGCTAAACAATGTTAACTAAATCGAGCAAATCTATATAACTTGTATACAGGGGATCATTAATATGGCTGATTATGACTTTGCAGCAACACTGACCTGAAACTCCTCTCGCAGCTGAGAGGAATTACTCTGGGAATCCACTCGCAGCATCTCTTTGTATGTGACAGCAAACTCGTTCACCAAGATGGCCGTCTCCCCACACAGACAGGCCTCCAGAATAGCATCGTGGATAAAGATATACTGCTCCTGAAGAGACAAAAGGTAACATACTGTAGTTCAGTGTACTGGCTCCTGAATAACACATCAAAATGTGTTACCTGAAGGCTGCAAGCAGCTAAATGCTAAACATTACAAATGAAGCGGGCTAAAACAGAAGCAGGTAAGAAACATAAGTACTTGTAAATAAATAATCAAACAATAGCTGGAATGAGAGAGATTTTTCATAACTCGCCTTGTTCTGAATTAAACATGCGCTTTAATGTTAGTGGTGTATCAAGGCCGCTGGAGAATAAATAAATATTTATTTGTAAACAAACACATGCAGCGCGCATTTAATTAGTGCACCCCTGCAAATAGCTACAAATGCAATAAACAGTCAAGTCAACATTGGATTTACATAATAAAAAGGTAAATATGCAAATTATCTGCACATCAAAGATGAGCACGTGCCTACACAGCACACTGACAGACAATGTGAGTCTTCTCTCAGAAACTTTAGCTACAGTACAGTATGACCTTTACATACGTCTGGAAGTGGGAGTATGGAAATGTACCCCCACCCCACTCTTTGAATTTCCAAACAACAAAAGGAAAAAGTGAATGTTTAAAAAATGTGGGTTTTTTTGAGGCTCTTGAGAAGTAAGAGTTGACTATATTAAGGCCTGAGATGTCACCCGCTGAGTAAGTGAAATGTGCAAGAAATTGTGAGGTGTGTGAAGTGAAATCCTGGCTGTGCTGCTGTCCTTACTTCAGTTTGAATCATGTTGATACGTCGAGAGCAGAGAGTTTTGACGCAGTTGTAGATATCCACCACACCTTCGCACTCGGCCATGTCCAACATGACATCCAGCACAATGTAGCAGCCGGTGCGACCTGCTCCGGCACTGCAACAGACAGTCCATCTTTTTTAAGGAATAGTGTCTTAAAACATTAAAGGGCCTGTGAGTAGGATGTAGAGGGACCCATTGGCACAAATGGAAAATAATATAATCGTTATGCCATAAATAAGTAATCAGTATTGTGCAAATACCTGAGAATGTGACAAATCTGACACATTTTATAGCTACAGAAGGCAAAGTATGATGGTCAGAAGTTCACATACATTCCACGTGGGCATGAATATCATGGTAATTTGGGGCTTTTAATGATTTCTTTCAGCTGTTCTTTTTCTAGGCTGGAATGATTTTACAGCACACATGTTTAATGACTTTAAAAAACAAAAGCTGAACAGGTTTGAATTTATTTTAGATTTTCATCTAATTCACACTGGGTCAGAAGTGTACATAAAGGCTCAAATATACACATACACTCACTTAAATCTTAAAACTTAAAGCAGGCTAGCATTAAGCTGCTGGAACGGCCTTCCCAAAGCCCGACCTCAACACTGGGATCTGTGCCAGTAAATCAAACCAATTCTGCCAAGAAGTGTGGTTAAATATCCAGCCAGAGTAATGCCAGATACTTGTTGATGGCTACCAAAAGCACCTGACTGAGATGCAACTTGGTATGGGAATATTTGTAAGGGTATATGTGAGCATGTATGTATATTTCTGACCCTATGTGGAACAGTTCGTGTTTTTTTAAAGTCATTAAAGATGTATCCTGTACAATCATTTCACCCTGAACAGTCCAAAGAAACCATTAAAAGCCCCAAATTACCATGAATTTCATGCCAAACTTTTTACCACAACTGCAGGCTACACTGCCACTTTGCTGCAGGAAGCAAGGCTACCAAAAGTAGCCTAGCATTACTACCAGAAGCCTCAGAGTGACACGAGGCTCTCACATAGTACAATGCAGTGGTTTAGAGACTCCCAAACGAGATTACGATCTATTACTACACTACAACATATTACGTATTTATTATACTTAAAAAACTGTCGTAACACATAAAAGCACAAAAGTTATTCTTTGTTCGGGTTATTAAAAAAACATTACGCTACCTGCAGTGAACCACTACAGGGCCAGCATCAGGTGGTGTAGAAGCTTTAACCCTTCGTATAAAGGCCAACAGTCCAGTGGCGTGATAGGGCACCCCATGTTCAGGCCAGGATGTGAAATGGAACTGACGCACCTCGTGCTTGGTCGAGTATCCTCTCTTTCAAAAGAAACACAGTACACATTAACAATGCAGGGAAAAAATTAATAATGGTTGGCATTCTAATGCTAGTTGTAGCCTACAGGCCCTGATCTCACAGAAGATATGCTCCCAACTATTCAGAGACTGTTCCCCTCTCTGATAGATGTGACAAAATTTTTTTAGTTCAGAGTGAGGACACCTAGGACATTATTTACACAGGGTGTTAGGTCTTCGAGGACAGTTAGGCCTCTGGGCCCCACATGTTAGAAGCAGCTGCAATCTGACAGACGTGCAGAAAGGAATTACTAAGGCTCTGGGGAGCTCGGGGAAGGGTAGGAGGTTTCTCTTTTCTTCTGGGAGGCTGCTGCAGTCACATCACAATTTCTTCCTCCTCACAGAGATGACAAAGTAAAGCAACGCAAAGCAAAGATTTGTTGAAGACAGAAATCCAAAAAAAGAAAGTAAAAGAGCTATGAAAAACAAGCTGTCACCAGCTCCCAAATTCATGCCGATTTGAATAAGCAGCAGTTTGTGCCCGTGGAGAGCGACTGTGACAGTGTGATGATAATGCTGTGTTTGTGCCACTGTCACTCCAGCACTGCTCTGAGCCCTTCCAATGAGAGATCCCCCAGGAGATTGACAGGGTGGAGGCCATCAGGGGCACGGCACTGTAACAGCTATGCTGAAAAGACAGCAGGGCATCCACATAGCTACTGGTGTTAATTCCTCTCAGTTTAACATGTGGACCCCGTGTCCATCAGCGGTAAACCCCTTCTGCTATCTAATCCCTTCTGCTAATGTACTACTTCTAATCCAAATTTTTGCTTTCCCAGGTAACATGATTAACTTGTATTAACTTGCATTCACACAGAAAGAAATGGAGCCCCAAACAGAAGAATATACGTTCTATTTTAGAGTAATCATAGATGATGTTCTACCATGAAAGAGCAATTACAAACTGAGAATATAGAGAATAAGAACAAATGCAAAAAACAAAGTATATGTGTTAAACTCACCCTCTCCACAGCAAAGGTGCGAACTGTGTATTCAGCAAGCGTCTCTGTCTTAAGTAGAGTGATTTTGATGTCACCGTACATCTCAGTGTCCTCCGGCCAATATTTACAGCATTTCACCTGTTTTAAAAAGAGCAAAGGCAAAGAGCTGAAGAATGTTCACAACTGCAATAGAAAATGTGCGATCAGGCAGCCTATTTGACAGAAAATAGTCAAGGCACAATTTATTTTTTAGTTTCAAACTTCTTTTGAAAAACACAGTGTAATACTTTGAGTTTTCTTGTTTTATCAGCATGTTAAATAAATGGCTCACTGTGTTGCATGAAATCACTACTCACACTTTTATTGTGGTTTTAACCAAGTTTGTTTATGTTTCTGTGCACAAGCCATACATTTATAGACCCCATCATGAACTGACTGTTCTCTGCTGAATTCCCACTGACAGGCAGCGCTAACTCAAGCAAAAGATCATTGGATATATAAGATCTTTTTCAAATCTTTTCACAAGGAACACTAGAGGCTCAATCATTTTTACTTCCTAAAATGAAAAGAGTAATGGACTGAAGGCTTAACTCTGGGTTTGTTGGATAAATCTGAGAGCCCCCCCCCCCCCAAACATCTTTCTTCATGTCAGTATTGAATTTCTAGGGACTGGAATCCTTCCTGCCACATTTGAAATGAAAGCATTATATTTAGAGATAATGCACAATAAGACACTCTTTAAAAATATAACCGGACAAATTTCAACAATTCATTTCAAAAGAAAAGGAGATAAATATAAAACGCATGAACATAATACAAAATAATGAGATGATAATAAAAATGATGAAGGACATAATTTTTTTTTTAACTAGAACAGAAATATAGTTGTGTGAAATTTAATAAGTTAAAAATGTTTGGAGGGGTCACACTTCAAATGCTGTGGAAGAAAATAAACAACCTGCTCTTTTGGAGATACTTTATCTCGGGAGAGTAAAAAGAAGAAAAACATTATAATCACATAATGACGGGCCGCATAATGAACAGCGGGGCAGCAATCATTTTTACCACCACGCGGTACAATGGAAGTAATTTTTTTTTTTTATTTAATTGACGTATTATTTGGATTCAGCCACACAGAGCACTTCTTCTTTGTTGACTATTTGCAGAATTGTAGGGATGAAGAACCAAACTGGATGAAAGGGCACCGTCATTTTTAACCACCGCAGTAACATGTTTCTTCCAGCTCGCCTGAAAAGGCCGGGTTACTTAAGGTGGAATTCAACTTAACAATATTTATGTAAGGTAGAATAAAGCTATACTACAGTATAGTAAGTAAAGTGTGCTCATAGACAGCAGCTCTAGTTGTGTGGCTTAGAATACTGTGTATGCGTAATACGCAGGTGCATTAATTGCAATTTCATGATGTTGCGAGTACAGACAAATGAGGGATAATCCATCTAACAATCCTCTGAAATGCATGCATTCAATGAAAAACTCAGCAGTAGTGCACAGAAGCAGCTTCGTGATGATTCCTGATGTTCAGTCACCACAAAAAGAATAAAGTACAGAAAGTTAATGGCATTTTTAAACACTCTTACACTAAATTAATTAATAAAAGAAAAATGAATAATTAATTACACACCTGACCTGATATTCGTCAGTCTGTTAAACATGCATTTCTTAATCTTACCCATTAATGCAACTTACAAATGTAAAAACTATTTAATTTCAATTAAACGAAATGCAAACACCTGGAATGTTAAAGCTATAAGAAGCAACACAATGCAAAGCAATCTGGTTTAATTTATTTTAGAAGATGCATAACAGGGATCTGAAAAAGTGAATATGCCTGTGTCTTTCAAATTATTCATTAAATTAACTTTTTTTTGGAGGTAAATGAAACAGTTGTGACAACCTACAGTGGGAAGATCACCCAGCCCGAGTCAGACATGAAGGGAAATATTCGTTTTCACTGGCTTGCAGAATTAGATGAGAAGCTTGGCGTGATATGGCATAATAAACAGCCTGTGTGTTAAATATAGGCAGTTTAAATAAATCTAACAGAATCTTTAAATAAATCTACCAGAAGCAGATGGCCAGCTTAACAACATAAAAATGGAAGGAAGGAAACAATTCGCCTGGTAGTGTCCAAATAATGGCTCAGTCACACGAGAGTAAAAATAGGACGGCAACCTCCTCGTGATGGGATGGGGGGGGTGGGGGGAGCATTGAGTCTTTTTGCATTCAGTGACCTATTGCAAGTAGTTGCAGCGAACATCTGGTTGCCCAGAGGAGCACTTTCAAGTGCAAGGGGACTGCGCAGGTCACCTGGTGGGAGGCAACCCATCTCCAAACTATCACAGTTTGACTTGGATTGACTGCAGTCACACTCAGACCGGTGAAGGTTCGCAAATAACTGCCGTCTGATTTACAAACACAGACAGCCAACATGTTGCAATCAATCTGAGTCAGTCTGCGCCTCTCTGCAGTAGAGGACTTGACTCAGCTGATTGCCAGCTGCTTGTATTTTGGTTATATTTCTATATAAAAGGAAGGCTGTTGAGCGTCTATGCCATTTTGCAGGTAAATCACCATCCTGCAGCAACTATGTCACTATTTCTGCTTAAGGTGACTTTCCGTGTATACAGACGGCAACAGATTTGAAAAAGATGGCAACAGATTTATGTTTTTGTTGACTTATCACAGTTAATTGCCATATTATCACAAATATTGCATGTCATTGCAGATACTGATAGCAGACTGACTCCGTCTTTTTGCTGCATCGTCTTGACGGAGCAAAACCATTTCAAAGCTGGCAACTGAGCGCAAGTGCACACAGATCTGGCTCCTGTCTTTAAAGAAACCTTTTTAATGGCAAGTTTATTGCACACAGCTACAATAACTTTGTCTAAAAGGTTGCAAGTTGTCACTACCCATAACGCAGAGGAAAGAAATTAAAGTGGTGTTGATCTTCTCTTGCAAACTTTTATCAAAACTGTTTAATTGCTCCTTTAACAGCTTTGTGGTACTGTATGACATCATCACTAAACTATAATAGCCTTTAAGCTGGAGTTTCCATGAGACATAAAAGCCTTTGATATTGACACCAAAATGTCCCCTTATGATAAATGTGGTATTTTTCTGAACACTGATTGGTGACAGGGAGGGGGAGAAAGGGAGAGTGTACATCACTTACCCTGCCAACCTCCACCAGCTTAGTGATCATCACGATGCTGAAGCAATTTTCCTGCCACACCATCCTCCAAAAATCATACAGAGTCTCCTGCTTGGGACCTGGTGGGAATAGGGAAGAAATAACAGACAAAAGAGACAGAAATGGCAGCATCAAAGCCTGCCCTCTCAATAACGGAGTTTCTGCTGTGAAATTTTGTATTATTGCGACCTAAGTGTCCTTCCTCAGATGGCAGGGTACTGATCTTTCAAGATTGTGCCATCAATAAAGTTATTGGAAATTCTAGGCAGGCAGAAGTGAAGGGGCGACGGGTGACAAAACAACAGCAGTGGCTGATGATGAAAGCTTGGGGGACCACCAGTCACTCACTAGCATCTGAGGAGGAGACGTTTAGGAAGTGAAAAATAACTTTAAACGAGGATGGCGTAGGAAGGAAACGCTCGAAAAGAGGAAAATGCAGCTGACATCTTCTTTCTTTCTTGTACATTTCATCTGCCTCTATGTCTCTTTAACAGGAGCTGGAGGACGATGAGCAGACTCGGTGATTTTGTTATGGGAGCTCCCTAGAAACTGGCTCTTCCTAAGAGGGAACGCTCACACTCACACAAATCCCAAGTGACCATCTGACGCAAAAAGTGTTTTTGAGCGACAGCGACTGAACTAAAGGTTCTCTGCGTGACAACGAACACATCGCTCCACATGTCACAGAGCCTAAGAAGCTATAATTAATGTGTTTAATTATTCAACTCTACATATAATTAATTCAGTGACTTCCCTAACACAGGCTTCACGGCTTGATAGTCACACTGTCACCTTTGGAATTGGCGGAGAGATGGTTTTGGCAAGGGACTGTGCATGAGTAGGCTCATTGGCTGGATCATCTTCAATTTATTAAACTGCAACAAAAGGTACTCGCTGTACTGAATTCGCACACACAAACACACACCGTAGCCTTGCCGGGATACTCACCCTGAGTGGCGATGAAGTGGTTGGATCGATGGTAGCCCTGAAACAGAGAAGAGGGATGACATGCTGAGTAAGCCATCTGCACCTCAGGCACAGCTGTATGGGTGTCTCTCTATCTGTCCTTCCTCTTTTCCTTCCCTTGTTCCCTGCATTGTTCCCGCTCTAAAACATGTTTTCTGTCTAATTTTTCATTGCTGTCTAACCCACTGATGACTCCAGACTGTCTCTTTAGCCTCCACAAAGTTTGGAGCAGATGACGCACACGTGGTGAATACTGCTTCTTGACAAACTCCTGACATCTCTGAAAAAGCTATTTATTCGCCTTGTCGGACTAGTGCCTGAATCCCTGTGACAGTTTAATAAAGATATGATAAAGAAACTAAAGGTGCGGGCTTTTTAATTTCAGGTGTCCCGTTTATTTATCCGTCTCTGCCTCAGAGCGCCTCCTCATAAAAATAAATCCATTTTCATTTAAGATGCAATATGTGCTATGCGTTGGGCGATGAATTAGCAACCCAAAGGAAATTTCATCCTGAAATTCTTCCACTCTTGTCACAAGCCATCCAGCTGGATCCATGTCTTGCACATGTTTCACATAAATGCATGACACCAACAGTCTTCAAGAAGAAAATCACAAGTATGTAGCAAAGTTTTCTGAAAACCTTTATATCAAAGGATGCGGCAACCTTTGATATAGATGACAGACATTTTCATATGGCAAGTATGGGGTGAATATGAATGAACAATGAGATGTCACCTCTACAGCCTTGAGGGGAATAAACATGACAAAGACCACCTGAGAGACTTTGAAGCATAAACCCTTTCAGGACGAGCAAACTGTTCAAAGGAAGTCCTTCTGGAAATAAACACTGCTTAGCTAACCTTTTAAAATAAAGGAGGCAAATGTCTTGAGACTGTATGAAAACAGCAGTCAGAAAACTGCATGGATAGTTCCCAGTTTGCTGAGAGGAGCAGCTGGAATGATAATTGATGCTGCAATTACTTGACTTACAGGAGTCCGTGGAGGGGGGGGAGGCAGGTCAGGAATAATCTGAATAGACTGCCAAGCCCACCGGCTCTCATCAAATCAGTATGATGAGGCAATCCATGTTGATAACACTTTTTTTAATCTTTTTGCAGAGGGCATCTTGTAATATTTTGAGTCCATCCACATTGCTGATGGATTGCTAAACTAAATCGCATCCACTCAGATAAACGTGGACATGTTTGAAATGGAGATGGATGACCAGTGCTGTGAGGCCTGCTATCCACAATTTCTCAGGCCCTGGCCAAACTATCAGCATGAATGCCAAGCTTTCTCCATATGAGACGGTTGCCATAACAACTGAAGGATACTCTATCCAGAGAGGACACATCTCCTTGTGTTCATTTAAAATCATGAGCTAAAAGGGCATGTTTTTATTTATTTATTTTTTTGTATCGTTAAATGCAAACCTGATACACCCTGACCTTTGAGCATTTGTGGATAGAGGACAGTGGGAAGAAAAAGAGGGAAGGGGGGAAAGGAAAAGGGAAATAGAGCAATGGCAGGCAGAAGAACGAGCAGTTAAGTACTTACTTCCCTGTTAATCCGAATCTACAGGGTCCAAGGTCGAGGAAGTGGGGTGGGAAGTAGAAAAGAAGACATATAGGCTAGTTAATGAAAGAAGCTTTAGGAGTTATGGTTACAGGCAGCAGGGAAGTCTGTGTGTTCATATATGTTCATGAAAGAACAGCAGGACTTAGCTTCATGTGTTAGCTCACTCACTCTGAGTGAATCAGTGTCCTAAGGCCAATCCTTTTTCATCAAGTCTCATCTCACAGTTGCATTTTTGTTCAAATTAGTGATTTCTTTCCATTTAAATTTGTATTAAAGATTTAGCTTTTTACAAAGTTTCATACACATGCTGAAGCTTGGAAAATGGAGCTTCAGCGTTTCCAAATTACGCAAACAGCTCCTTCACTGCATCTCGCACTGCAACAGGCGAAAGGACTAAATTCAAAGTAACTAGTAAGTAGTTTGTAGTTAAAACACTGCTTATTTAGCATTGTGCTCTCACTGGTAGATTCATGATGCACAGTTAAACAGGATGGGATTAAAGTGATGCAGCACAACCAAATATTGTCTTCTTTATTCCACACTTTTTTTTTTAATTCATACACTGCATATAATGCAACTTGACATTGAATCTTATTAGTTATTATTTAGCCATGAGCAGAGATTTCTGATGCCACACTTAAAGATTACTTTCAGTTTTAAACTTTTACTCTCTGGCTTGTGCATTAAGAAAGCTGCGTACAGTGTTATTAATTAGCCCTGCTGCCAATTTGCGATGAAAAAAATAAACATTTTCCCTTTAGGCCAGAGTCAATTCATTTTCCCAAGGGGGAAACTGGGACTGTTACAAAGGGCCACACCAATAAGCTGAACTCAATTCTTCTCAATATTAATTTTATCTCTTTGTAAGCTTATTGGTGCAGCCCTCCACAACAGTCCCAGTTTCTCATGTGGTCCCGTGGGAAAATGAACTGACCGCCCCTGCTAAAGAAAACAAACAACTGTAAAATTTTTAACGGGACACTTTCAACTGCAAATAAGATTGGTTTATTTTCTTTTTATTGTTTATTAGGATTGATCAATATAAAAATCCCTCTAGCATCTAGAATACTGAGTTCTATTTTTGGGAAGCCGTCACAATTTAAAGTGAATGGGTTGAACCAGAACTGGAACACCAATGACAAGAAAAAAAGTGGTCCGGCTCACAGTAGGTGAGTAGTTTTCATTTAAATGAGTCCATATTTAATTTCTCCTTTAAAAACCAAGCTTCCAACAGAACTGACAATGAGTCCAGTAATATTGCATAAGGGCTTCTTACAAATTTGTTGCAATATATGCACTAGCATCAAAAACAGTCACGACTCACTGAGGCACGAAGGCAAACTGGGTATTATTTATTAAGAGTAAAACACTAAAAAAGCATTTATGCTTTAGTTAGAATATGTGATGACTGGGTGCAGTTTGATCAGGCTTGGTAACAGCCTGCGAGTATTAGCAAGCAACCCACCAGCTGTTATCAAGGTGCTTCCTCACTTACTACTCTGTACCATACTCGAGTCCAGTGTTTGGTAAGTGTGAACGTTGCGTAACGTGCAGATTCACAGTGCTACTATCTGTGCCAGGGTCCATTACGAAGAGGCAGACTTGGGTTCAGATGAAAGCTAGAGCACCATTAAACAGGCACTCCTGCTCCGTTAATCTGAAAGCATCTGATCGTGTTATCTTCATGTCTAAAAGGGAACCCTGAACACTTTTCCATTAAAATCTGAATATGTTTTTGACACGGCTCCTAAGTGAATGCACGCAGTCACATCACCAGATAGGTACTCATGAGATTATGACTACCGGTACATCTTTTTAAGCTGCTCAGCTCATCAGAGAATTCCCATAAAAGCAATGGCATGAACAGAATAACATTTTGTCTTTTTATTTAGAAATAAAACTGGTCTGTGGTGCAGATGCTGCCAATACTCGTCGCCTCAAGTGTAACAAGTAGTTTGAATGCAAGACAATTGTGCACATACTGAAGCAATAAGAAACAGCAACCTGAAGGGGAATTAGATCTTTATAACACAATGCTGTCACTTTAACAGGCAGATAAAGCCCAAAATGTAACATATCCCATGTCTGAAAAGGAAGCGTACTGCAGTTAAGGATTTAACATTATACCACTGCCTGTCACTTTTTCAAACACAACAAAGGGCCTTCTCTGCACTGCCTGTCACCGCAGAATTGCACATGCGTGCATATCTCAACACTCACAGTGACTTCCTTGCATGACAGACGAGTGTCTTCCTCGCCTGTGTATCCAAGCTAGCTGCACCCATAGGATTTGGCACACATTTTTGGCTGTGTATGCAACCGTCATGGGGATGGTGAGAGAGGGTTAATCATACAAAGCACAGAGTAATCCCGGCTAATCCTGAAGCACCCACAGATTCAGATTTAGATGTTGCTAAACTCTTATTGATTAACTTATCACTTTTCTTTTTCCACATGAGCAAGTATACAAATCAATAATGCAAAATAAATAAATCCAAATTTAGCAGAAAAAAGTAGAAACTCAAAGCGAATACTGAGAGGCTAACTGAGAAAATCTTTCTATTCTTAGGACCTTCAATGCCCACAACTTAGTGAAATATTACTGCTACTTGTTTGATTTACACAGCATGGATTAAGAGTGTAACAGTGTGTGTGTGTGTGTGTGTGTGTGTGTGTGTGTGTGTCATTGAGACCCCAACACTCTTGATATAGATAAAATGTAAATTAGCAACACTGGTCTGCTCTCTATTTGCAAATGCTACAAGGAGCTGCTTTAGATCTGTGCCGTTCTGTACATCTTTGAGCAACACACACCACAAAAAGACGCAAATAACCAGTCATTAAGTGACAAAAAGAGAAAACAGAGATCCGGCACTTTGGCCCCTCTGCTCTGAAAGCTTGATAATGTTTCAGAGGAAGGAAAAACTTTTCCATTTAACCTCTGGTGAAATAATCACAGGCTGTCCAAAATATGCTCCACTGTGGCTGAGTAGTTACAATTCATCTCGCTGGGTCAGGGAGTAACATCACTGACACTGACACTGTAGTGGCTGCTGAGTGGTGTTTTCCCTCTAATGCCCGCATGTCTGTGCCCTCAACGCTAATGGAGACCCTCACAATAACTGCAGCCTAACAGCAGGCCAGGTTTTTAATGCCCTCTCATTGTAATGAACTCTCTAAAAGCATCTCACCACTGGCCTTTCTGTACAGAGAAATAAAAGAGAGGAAAAAAGCTCTGTAGTGTCAAGCATTTAATGATACAATTTAGCCAATAGGTGGAATTCACCCAAACTCAAGTCGACATGAGGAACAAATCTTTTTTTTTTCTTTTCTTTTACTGAATAATTTACATCATTTATTTTTAATGTATATCTCTTACAAAATGTTTGACAAATTCATATCCTAAAAAAAAGGATTTTTCAAACTCTTACCAGCCTCAAACGGAGGTGGGTGTACATAAGATTGCCTCTTTTTTTCTTTTTTTTTTTTACAGTCTGCCACACTTACAGTACTCCCATTGAGAGGTGTGCAAAATAAATTTTGCAAGATAAAGAAATTGTATCAGATTGCCAGACTTCCCTTGACATTTCTTAAAGGGATAGCACTGTCACAACTATGACAGAAGATTCACGGGGAAACCGAAAGACAAGCTTCTTTTTGTAGTATATATCTGGGCTCTTTTTTTTTTTTCAAATTCTTGGTTAAATCATTTATTATTAACTAACTGCTGCTTTCTAAGCACACACACTTCTCTTTTCTGCATATACACAGCCTTCACTAGCTTTTATGAATGACAACACGTATGAATGAGACACATTAGCAACATATACATGTATTTCATATGATCAGTGAGAATGTTAACTGCATGTGGCGTGACAGAAGGTGAACGGTGGAAAGGATCATCTCTGCCTGGCCCATCCAGAGATTGAATGACATCAGTGATGTCTATTTAATTTAGGGGGATTTGTAGCATCTTACAAAAAGGTTCACCTACTCTGCAAGGCATTAAATATATTTATCCTACTCGGTTTTAATAAAAGTGATGGCACAGGTAGTCTGGGCCAGGGATCCAATGTGGCAATTGACAACCATGACATTTGGCAAAACACTTCTGGGAAGGGTGTCTGATTGGATGAGAGCTTCCAGGTAAAAGTGGGGCAGCAGACTGGTGGGCTTACAGGAATGAGAGAGATGGACTGAGGCTTTGCAGGGTGTGTGAGAGAGAGAGAGAGAGATTCGACAGAGGCTAATTGTGTCCCATATCGAGCTGAGACAGAGAAGAAAAAAACAAACAAACAAAACAAAAAACAGGATTAGACTTACATCGATGTAGTTTGCGTTAATGTAGTCTGAGTTGGGGTCTCCAAGCAGAGGGTGGAGCTTCACTCGGTGGCGGTCATCTGAGACAGATAAAAATAAAAGAACAAAGAAATGTTGAAAGTGGGCTTTTATTCTTTTTTTTTTTTTCTGCAAATAACCAAACATTTTATGATTACTTACATCCCAGCAAGGTGTCATGCCTCCCTTTTGTTTTGTCTTTCTTCTTTGTGCAGTCCCAGCCATCAAAGAAACTCTGCAGATAAAGAAGACACATGTTGAAGATTTCAAAATCAAATATCTCCTAATCACAGTTTTCTGATGTTTTTCAAGATGAAAAAGATTGTGTTCTGCGGTCAATACAGACCAGCAACTTAGATCAAGAGCTCCTGAATACTTGGAAGAGTTTTATGCATTAAATGTAATTAAAGAAAAGGCCTCTGTTAGCTGCAGATAGTCCTTGTCTGATCCCAGAGCCCTAATAAGTCACGGACCCCCATTTACAGCTAATCTTGTTAAAGCCCTCGGCAATTTAGAGCTGGGTTTAGAGTTTTTGTGTCAGTGAGAGTATCAAGAGGCAACCCAAGTCAAAATAATCCAACAATTAATTTTTTTTAATCACTGAGGAATAATGCCAGTTACATAGAGTCCTGACTGTGAGTTACATTCACTTAATGATCACATTTAAATGTCAACCCTCTGCTTTAATTAAAGCAGGTTTCCATCATGTATTCCACATAGAAGAATACATGATGCCCAAAGATTAGGAATCAAAAGCAATTTGTCAGATAAACACAAAATCAAATCATCATATTTATTATCTTGTGTGTTTGCTTCCAAATGATACCAAATAAGGGTGAATATTGGAAAATAACTCAGCCACAGGCAGCGCGGTGCATGAACACACGTGTTTTTGATTGATTGATTACTGAGGAAATACCATTTGCAGCTAAAGAATTTGATGTGATCATTGCATGTTTTTGCAAAAGTGATTGGTTTCCATAAAGCCAGTGGGCTACACATGATGGACTACAGTATAAACAACAATACAGGCTATTATTATGGTTACCTGAAGACAGTGTAAATGAAGATCCAACCATCCAACCATCCACCTGTTTCCTTCCGCTTATCCAAGCCTATGCCAGCTGCCATGGGGCGCAACATCAATGACGTAGTAACTCTAACAGCTTACAGGTTACTGCCCCGAAAAGGACAAATGTGACCTTCACCTTGAGCGCAGTTTGGGTGAAGAACCATTAGGTGATTACTGTGTGTAAGTTTGATTAAATTCTGTCCACTACTGTAGGTGGAGTAGTGTGATGGACGGATGGACAGCGGATGCCTCACCATAGTGTAAGCTCATCGGTCCAGCCGGATAAGCTAAAAATCTCACATTTGAGGATGTTAACCCACTGGCAACAAAGTAGAATTAATAAAAACAAAAAACTATTACTAAATGGTAAAAACATTAAGCCAACTGCTCACTCTGCAGAGACGATTCACATTTGTAAGCCAGTCTGTTCTGAGTTGCCCTGATATAGGACACGCTAAGTGGTAAAAGACATATTTGCATATTTTTGTTCTTGGCTTTAGAAAGTAATCCATATACGATTCCATAATATTGCTGAATACTTTATTTAGTTTGGCAACTGGCAATCATTGAGGGCTGCACAGGTGGAAGGAGGAGGTTAAACAGAAAAAGAATCCCTTTTTTAAAGGAATGGGTAAAGCTTTCTTTTAAGGCCTGCCCTTAGGCCGTAACTATCCTGTAAGTAAATTTTAGTTATGTGGAATTACGCCGTAATTATTTTTAATTACGCCGTAATTATTTTTACTACGGCTGAATTATTTTTAATTCTGCCGTAATTATTTTTAATTCCACCTTAATTATTTTTACTATGGCTGAATTAAAAATAATTACGGCAGAATTAAAAATAATTATGGCGTAATTCCACATAATTAAAATTTACTTACAGGATAGTTACGGCCTAAGGGCAGGCCTTAAAAGAAAGCGTTACCAACGAATGTTTTCAGACAACAAACTTAGTTTAAAAAAGTATTAGTTCATGAAGTAGTCAATTTTAATTTGTGTGAACTGAACCACCAGCTATCGAGGTTATCACAAGCACATTTACATTTCCATAAGTAGGGAAGCTGTTCCTATTTGTTATTGCTCTAGTGTTTTAACCAGGAGTGTACTTTTTAACCCTCGGGTGTTAGAAAGTAAAATAACATGGCTATGAAGAGCACGCAGGACCCCTTTTACAGGGTTCTCATTTCTCCCGCCCCTTTTGTAAAGTATCACAATCGTGAGTGGAAAAGAAAACATGTGCTTCTTACACAAGATAAAAAATTGCCACTTCAAACTGCTGGTTACTGCAGTGCCACATACTTGATGTTTGTATACCTGCAGTTTACCAGCCCCTGTATGCTGAGAGTGAAGGCAGAGGAACTCTCTACCACCTGCTTCATGGATGGCTTCTTAGTCATACTATAACACATCTCATTCACCGTTATCATCCTGTCTGCATGGATGCATCAGCGAGTGTTTACTCGCCCAAGTTGCAATAAGTCACACAGTGGCTAAATTAAGCCTGCAAACAGCTCCCTCAGATCTGTGAATAAAACACACACACACACACATTCATACCAGCGTACCCCCAGTGGTTTTCAACCACTTGGGGAATTTTGTGAAACTCTGCCCAAGTCTGCATGCTGAGCAGGGGATTACAATGCAGTTCCCCCCGCAGAGAGCCAAGAACCAGCCAAATCCTGCCTAGGATTACACTCTCCTCTCTACTTTTTCCTCCTCTTTTCATGCATTCCCGTTCTGGGTCTGTCCTTCTCTCTGAATCCCTTGTTCTTGTTACCTCCTTTTACTTCTCCCCTGTCCACCTTTTCCTTTTCTTCCTCCCTTATATGATTGACACTACACCTCTGAGCTCTCTCTGCTTCTGTGCTCTCACCACTCCTCTGCTCAGGCCTCGAGAGAGAAGCAGGAAAAGGAAAAAGAGCTGTGAGAGAATGGCAGAACACTGAAGGGAAGAAAAACAACACAGACTTATGAACGACTGATTAGAAACCGTCGCTGGCAAAGATCAGTGGGTGGCTGACACAAGAGGTTTACATATTTTATTTTTAATTTACTCCGCATGTAAATCTTTTTTTTTTTTAACATCTTGATGCTTTATCAATGTCTCAATAGATTTTATGATGTTCATTATTTGTTTTCCTTTAATAACAATCCAGTGGCACATTTACTGTTCTGAAGTGTCACTGTGACCAGTCAATTTTTCACTCACATAATTTTAAGATGACAATGAGATGTATAATTGTGAATCTCCCTGTGATGACTTCCTTAATAATCCCCTCACATTCAGCCAAAATCCACTCAGAAATCTTATCTGCTGGAAAATATTCTAGTCGAAAGAGGCAGAATTAACAAGGCTAACTGATGTCACCAAAAAAGAAAAAAAAGTAGCATAAAGTTTGGGGGTTTTTTGGTGTGGGGTGGGGTGGGGGAGTTGAGTGTAAACACAATAATTCAGTCGTCCCTTTTGAAACTAAACATTAAATCATGTTTGAATGGGTCTTTCTAACCTCAGCCTCAGGGTGCAAAGTGGTATAATGCAAGTTTTGAGTTCTCCAGTAAAGCTGCTGCTGTTTACTTGTACGTTCCTGCGATGGGGATATGACGGTAGTGACAGAAACCACCACATATATAAGCCCCTTTACAGCTCGCTGTAAATTCTTGATCAATGTTTTTACAGAGCACAGGTACTCCTCAGGGAAATAAAAACCTATGCCTGCCGAGGGAGTGTAATATGATACTCCTCATCATTTTCCTTCATAATAGAGAGAGACACTCTATAAAAACACATACTCTTAGCACAGAGGGGGAGGGGGGGAGGACCCACACACAAAGAGGTGTGTATTGATTTTTTTGAGTGGAGTGTGTTTGCCCGTGAGGGACAGTTTAATGAGTCTACAAGCAGAGTTCCAGAGGCGGAAACCATGAAGCAGAGACAAAAAAAGTTGTTTTCTCTTTTTTTTTTTTTTTTTTTTTAGTGTTGCAGGCTGCGGGTGACAGAAATGGACCTCTCCTCGGGGTGCGAGCTCAACATTCAGCCACAATTGTTCCACTGGGGAGAGGCATTTGGGAGTTTCGGGTCCTTCATTATGAACTCTGAATCATAAAACAAGAGATAGCAAAGCACCGCTACAGGAGAAGAATAAGTAACGTTCAACAAAACAAGCACAGTGAAGTACTAGAGACAGGCTTATTATTGCGTATGATTGTAAATTATGATGTGAAAAAAAAAAATCAGGCCATTTGATTAGAGCTTTACCTGGTGCTGTTACACCATAACGAATATTGGCTGAACCTTGAGATCACTGCACCCAAAAATCTCACTATTTTAAAAGGATAATTTTGGTAATTTGGATATTTTTCTTCTGTTAGCAAATCCCATTAAAAGATGAAAACTGAAACAGGAATTGTATTGGCTGTGTCTAATGCAGGATTTAGCTTACGTCCCTCTGTGCCAGAGCTCCAACAGAAACACGTCACCGGTACAAACATGTGGCTCGGTAATGAGATTTTAACAGTTTCTGGACAACAATGGCACACAAATCTGTAAGACACACTGGAATACAGCACACCAGGCTCTGGATGCAGAGATAACACTTTTTAGTCAGATCAGTTCATAGTTAGTTTTGCTCTCTTCGCAGAATTTGTTGACAATATGAAAAAATATAGAAAATTACCAGTGCAATAATTGAAGGACCATCAGCTGCACCATTGTGGAGCATCGGCAGACCTGTGCTGCGACAGGGGTCACAACTTCTGACTTCTCAACAATCATGTGCTCTATATTTTCATGACAATTACAAGAAATCAGATGAGCCAAATTGTGCCTGTGGCTAACAAGTGCAAATTTCTACTTTTATTGTTAGATCTACTCTAACAGAAAACATATACCAAGCATCGCTAATGACATTATTGATCAAGGCATCACAGTATAATGATTACTTCTGAGAAGAGCAGAGGGAGATAAATACTATCATGAATACTATAGCACCAGGAGACTGTTATTTGGAGTGTAGAGTGACTGGGCGGCAAGGGCTCTCTTTTCTCAATTGTTTTCCTCTGCACTTTTTCATCCATCTCCCTCTCACACTAAACCTTCACAGACAGCCCCTCTCTCTCTCTTTGCTGTTAAAAAAAAACAAAAAAATCTGTTAGCAGTGAATGATAGGGCTCACCAGAGCTAGAGATGTTTAACCTAAAGACTGAGGTCTTCTCTGGGCCCAGATGAGGATGATTATTCATGTGCACAACAGTGAGAACTAAATGCCTCTTTAACCTTGGTAATTAATTTCAGTGTGGGGTAAGAAGGGCACGTGGAGGATTTCAGATTGATGGTGTCCCATTCTTACAAGAACCATTCGGGCTAACACGGCCTCTTCACGCTCAAAAATACACAAAACCAGCTAAAAGAAAAAAAAAAAAAACCTGTAAAAGCTACCTATGTCATGGTTTCAGCAGGACTGTCAGGGGCCTTCAGCCTGAGTGCATCATTTGCTGGGAGGACTTAAATAATGCTAACTTGTTCCCAATTAAGCCAAAGAGGCACTTCTGAGAGAAACATTTCCTACTGCAAGAGAACACAGAATCTGAGCCACAGGCAGCTACAACCCTTGTCTGGTTTTGTGAAAGTACCTGATAAGGGTACGTGTACAAGTTAGAAGCTAAGGGACTTTCCCGCAAAACAAAAAAAATTGCAGGCATCGTGCTGAAAAGTTTACCTGACAATACAATTAAAACTGTCACTGACAGGTGACATGAAGGTTATTATCTGCAGATGTGAATACAAGTGTGCCTTGAAATTTTGGCTTGGTCTTTGTTTAGCCTTAGGTGCCTAAAAGGTTGAAAAATACTGATTTACATGAAATCACAGCCTGTGGACTTTCTTACGGTTCAGAAATACCCGGTTATGATAACCAAATCACTTCACTTAAAGCACTTTACCACAATATCACATAGTGAAGTCATGGTAGCCTGAATATTCAAAGTGCTGACCCCATTTAAACCTGATGTTTTTCACCTCATTGCCACAGCAGACAGCACACACCTTTGGGTGAGTCCATATAAAAATCAGTCAATTCTGAGAAAGGTTCCCACCTGAGCAGGATGAATCATGGCTAAAAGATGAGCCTGGTGTCAAACTGTAGGTATAAAGGAGAGCTTTTACATGCTATAGCTTTTTTTTTTTTTTAGACCAGCCACCTATCTCACATAGTGATATGACCCAAAATGCACTTTCTGAAGGTCTTCCCCACTGAATTATTAGAAAATGGATAAAATATCCAGGATACCAATGTTTGCTGATGTTACTCTTTCACATGGGCATCAGATAGATGCAGTTTTGCTATAAAAATTATTATGTATCAAATGATACTGACAAATGATACTAAACAAAAATGTGATTTCAGCTTTAGATCATGAACCTTGGAGTGAGTGTAAAATAGATTTGGTTGCATTTATAGCAATGCTTTAATGTGTTTTTCATCCCTCAAAACTGCATGCAGTACTCAAAAATGCTGGAAATAATAAGGCGACTTAAAATGCACCAATTTCAAACCTGCCCTTATGTACCTCTAGGGCCTCTAACTCAGAAAATTCAAAATTTACATAGTCCATCCACCCACCCACCCACCCACCCATCCATCCATCCATCCATTTTCTTCAAGGGTCACAGGGGGAGAGACAACCATTCACACCTATGGGCAATTTAGAATCACCAATTAACATAACCCCACTAACTGCATGAAACCCACAGTCCACCTGAAATCCATGCAGACACAAGGAGAACATGCAAACTCCACACAGAAAGGCCCTTTCCAAGGTGGAGTTGAAGTTGTGAGGCAACAGTGCTAACCACCGTGCCACCCCACATCTTACATAGTGTGAAGATAAAATTTTATGGGAATTCACCAAATATGCTCTTATTGTACAATAACAGCTCATTCTGAAGGGTCAGGTGGGAGGCACTCACTGATTTCTGTCTTTTTTTTTTAATGCATTGACCCTTTTTTGTGGAAGGGATCAATTTATACTGTCATCTCATTTCATCTCATCTCACATCTGCTTCATGCTTTCCACTGGGTGCAACTCCAGTCAGAAGATAACAAAGTGTATAATAAAGAACAACTGCAATTCCTTGGAGTCTGAAGCTTTCTGTATGCACATTCGAATGCAAGTACCATTCCACCCTTCCTCCTAACAGTGCTGGCAATTAAAGTCAACCATTCCTGCTGAGGGGGGCCTCAGGACAGAATTAGGACATGTCTGAGAAGTGACACCTTCCAGCTACCATGGAAGCACCTGCAGAACCCTCAGAAGAATACGCTTTTCACTACAAGGTGTTACAAGATGGGATGTAATATTACAGGAAGTGTAAGAATAATATCTGTAACAGCACCATCACCCTTCCTACAGAAAAGAAAACCTAAGTTTTACAAGCGGTTGGATAAAACTCAACACATATCATTTAAGTAATTTGAGTAAAAGGTGTAATTTCACCTGTCGTCTTTAAAAGGTACAATAATGATGCATTAAACAGTTGTTTTATGGGAAGGGAAGAAACCACAGTTAAATTAAGTAATGTATGTGCCCCTAAAGAGAAGGGAAGACCAGCTCTAACAAAACCTACAATATATGGGAGGTCCAGTTAAAAACCATTTAATGTAGAGAAAATGGACAGGCACTGAGGCAATGTTATATTCACCAGTTATATCTGAAATAGAGATTTTCTTTGTGAGGGTGCAAAACAAACTCGATCCTTATTAAGGAATGAACGTACATAAACCAGTATGTACCATACCTTGGTAGATTAAGCCTTTCAATATCAAACTGTAAAAAACTGTTTCTATATGTAGATTTTTTTGATGCACAGTAAAAGCAACAAGTGCACCTATATAAACCTAAAATGTACCTTATTTAAATTCAAGGTCATCTTCTCCTGTACCTTGAACCAATTTCAGTGCTACTTCTAATTTTAGATTGCGCTCTGAAAGTCCCACTCTGACCACCTGCGCTTGTGCCTCTGGAATCTTGCTGGCACATGCCACAGCTCAGGTCATTTCCACTGAATGCTCGCCTCAGGACGTTACAGCAGAACTCCACATTGACAGCCTGACCCCGGGGTGCAAATTCATTGTGCACAACCCCGTGACTAAAGAAAAAAAAAAGAAACAAACTAACAAAAAGCATTCCTCCACATTCCTTGCCTCCCACGTCACCTAAGGGGTTGGGAACTGTGCACTAAACAACTGAAAACTGCTGTTTGTTCTCCGGATTGTACTTGCTCCTAATGATCCTTGACACAAAAGTCAGATACTTGCTCTCTGACATCCTCTGAGAAATCGCAGCGCACCGGTGCATGTGGGCAGAAAGTGAGTAATGTGAAAATAGCGCCTGTTCTAGAAGAGTTCCAGGGGTGGATGAGAGAATGATCTTGAAGTGAAGACTGGACAAAAATGCAGCATTTTCAGGCAAAATTTCACAATAATATAATAACACCCTGCAGGAGTACATGATGGAGATGAGACAAAAAAGCAGCTGAAGTAGAAAACGTTAACGGTCTCACAATACTGAAGGTAACAAAACAAGCTAATCTGCTGCCATTATGCCTCTGCATAAGAGCTCCCTCTCACTTATAACCACTTTTTCATTCTGCTAACTCTTGAAAACTGTTTTTCTATGTGTAACAGAGCAGCTTTAGCTCCACTTTGAGTGAAATCGTAGTAACAACCAGTTAAATCCTTTAAATAAGACAACACTGATTTAATGATTCAGCGCACGGTTCTGACAGCTCATTATTGCCTTTCATAGACAGAATGGCCCCATCTTTTAGCATTAGCCTAGCTGAAAAAAAATTATAAATAAATAAAACTTCATGCTAGGTTCATTGATAAAAGAGCACTCTGTAAAGTGTTATCTTGTGTTTCCTTCTTTGGGGAAAGGCAAACAAATTTCAAGTTAAAATAAATAAATAAATTAACCTCCAAAACGTGCAAAGTGCTCTGCTCCAGAGCGGGGCCCGAATTTTCTGAGTCAGGCAGAGCAGGTGTGAGGGGCCTGCTCTCCTCACAGCCAGATCTGCGTGCCTGACAGGACAACCCTTCTCGCTGACATCAACAAATCACAGGAGTAAAACAAAAAAATACAGATGCAAGGCAAGTATTTCAAATAGTCTGAAGCCTTAACTTCTGGCTCAAAGCAATTACTTGTATAGACACCGACTTCATTATTTGAAACCATAGCCATCTACCATTTGGCCATCTACCATCGCAGCAGCACACTGAAGACAGCAGGAAAAGTATAATAGGTCAATTTTAAATAACTCAGCATGAGTGCACAGCACCAATTCTTTATACTGCTGTTCATTTAATGTTGTCAGAGTGCAGGAGTAATAGCTGTCTACGCTGTCTTATAATGTCAGTGTTGAATAGGCATTTAACAGCACCCTTTCACCTCATATTCCTGTTTAAAGCCGTAGCCCTCGGCGGTCTTCATCTGGTTGATGTGCTGGAGGAGATCAGCCACTCTGACAGCAGGGTGGAGCTGTCCTGTGTGGTAGGGGGATCCTTTACGTCCACACTGGTGCCTCGGGGAGCCTCCCAGCAGGCTGCTGGCCTCGTTCACTGAACTTCGAGCATCACCTGAGCCACACACAGACACACTCACAGTTTGAGCGAGCTGAAACATTAGTGACCCTGGCAAATTATGACTTAAAGCATTTGCCAACGTTTGTAACACTTCCATGTCACGCCATCACTAGTGTTAATGTGTTAGCACCACATAAAGGCACTTTACGTGGCGATGCATGCCAAGTACAGTTCAGGCATGCCATTTTGATAGGGTTTATCTTGGTACAGATGTCTTCATAACAGCCTATGTAAATGTGGTGGCAACTCTTTCTCAGATAGTGTGAAACAGACACGAATCTCTAGCAACTTTAGAATAAACACATCCGTCTTTCCTCCTCTGTGATACTGACAACATTAGAAAGCAGAAAAGTACTGACAAGAATCACAAATCATTTATTTATTTATTTATTTGCCATCTTCTGAGATTCTTTCTGTACTGACTTCAGGCAGTGAATGGCTGACAAGAACTCATACTGAAGAAGATTCTCCCACAGGATGATAACTATGTTGCAATTGATTGAAATATTTATGGAGTGATCGAATGATGGCCAAACATTACAAAGTGAAGGATGACGCATGTCAAGTTTGGATTGGGATTGCATTGTTTAGCGATGCAAAAGTTTGTGGGTTTGCATACACTGCACTGTGTGAATGTCTGAGCGATGCACTGCTCTTACTTCGTGTGCCGCAAGTGTGTGAATCCATGAAGGAAAGAGCCATTCTTTCATCCTCCTGCAGGGTGCTCTGGTCTGTGAAACTGCGCTCCATGGAGCCCATATGGCTCTTCTCCTGGCGGTAGGTAATTGGTGTCTTATTCATGTTCCCCGGTTTCCTGTTAATGGATAGTAAAGATCGAGGGACAATCGATATTAAGAAGAGATTGCCACAGATAATCTCCGTAGAAAAAGGCAATGTTATGTTTAGTTTGAAAAACCACTGAAAGAAGATTATAAATTTTTGATCTGCTGAGAGAGAAAAAAAAGAAAAAAAGAGTGGTATATATCGACCAAGTACTTTATTGCAACTCGTGATTGACAGCCAGCAAGCACACAAGCATGAATATGATGGATCACAAAATGATGGAAAAGCAAAGAGGTGGAGTCACTTACGGATAATAAGAGTAGTAGTCCCTTCTGGCAAGAGTGCAGTAGAAGAAGGAAAAAAAAAAAATCAAGAGAAAGAAGAGATGTAAGATGAAAGCAATGTCAGTTGAGGGCAGAGTGCATTGATTACAGTGAAAATGAAAACCATCCTCTCATGCGTTTAGCTGCGCAGGCGGCCATATGACACATGCAAGCGGATCAAGCAGGTGCTGACAGACTAAACCGCAGCGAGGCACAAAAATGTGTGTTTCTTTCAATCGAATATGTCTCAGTGTTACACTTCAAGGATAGACCATGTGACTTCCTGTCACAGCAAATTTAGTAATCAATTCCCTAAAACTGAAATTCATGGTGGCTTAGGAGAGCAACTTGGACTAATGTGCAGAGCAGCAGTGACTTCCACAATCAACATTATTCAGCATTACCCTGGACGCTGTGTTGGCAATTTAAGTAACGATTGCTGGGGCTCTGACTAAGTCCCATTTTGGCAGGTTCTTTAGATTTCAATATATCTTAAACAGGTAAGACAGTTTAAGCCTGATATGAGACTTAGCTGCGACTAAATTAATACGGAGCCAGATGTAGATGATTTACTGTAGACCTGTAGGATCATTGACTAATAATCTCTAAAAGCACACCTTTTCCCTCCCAATTACCACCTCATTTAAGGGTCAGGCATCTGTTTGGTGTGTGTAATTAAGTGGCTAATTGAATTGCAGCCGCCTTTAATTAAATACTTCACACTCAGATAGGCTCTGCAGATGAGAGTTGTTTGGTGCAACATAAGGAAAAGAAAAAACACCACACTGGCTGTTTGTCCATCTTTGCTACACAAGCATGACCTTTGCAAAAGTTGAGCACGGGTAAAAACCGATCACCAAAGTGCTCGAAAATGAAACGTAAAGGTAAAACAATGCGGCAGATGTGGTGTGAGTGAGCATGATGACACATGGTTTGTTGAGAATAGCTATCAGGAGCCGTTTACCCTTTCTTAATGATGATGATGACGGCACCCAGCAAGAGGATGAGGACCACCAGACCTCCAGCACATACACCGAGAATGAGCCCCATCTCCTCGGAGTGCTGCGACACCTCCAAAGCCTTGCGATGATCTTTGCAGGCCGCTGTGAGCAGGAACACAGAAAAGCCACGTTAAAAGGGCAGAATGCAAAGACAGAACTTAAAGGAATAAAGGGGCAGGACAAAGGATTCACAATAAAGTCTAAAAGAAAGCCTAAGATAGCCTGACGATAGAGGTGGGAAAGCTGAATTTGCAGCTTTGAAGAAGTTCTCTCTCTCACAACAAAGTTGTCACACTACCTTTCAGAACTGAAGCTGGGAGATCCGCTGATCTGATCTGAGGCTCTTTCAAAAAGTTGGCGAAAATGAAAAACACATGCAAATGAAAAGGTGAAGCCTTGAGCAGTGATTTCCCACGCTGGCCAAACAGATACGCAATGGCAGATGTGCAAATACATGGACTCATTCGCACACCGAAAGATTTTCTGCTAGAGAGTTGAAGAAATATGCCACTACTATGACTGCCATTATCTTTTTTACACAGGCTTCTGTGAACTGATGTAGAAGAAGAAAAATTTTACAAGGCTACAAATATGGCAGAGTGAAGCGGGGAACTCGTAAACTCTTGAATTTATTTGCCTTGTATTAAACAAAAGGCTTGTGGCAGATTGTGCAGCAATTTCTTCCTGATTTAAAAGTTATATCTCAACATTATAAGAATAGAATGACACCTTTGGATTGCAACTTCAGAGGTACGTACACTAACCTCTGAAGTCAGTTTCTAATCAATAATCTGTTTTCTGTCAGAATCCTCCAAAAAGCTTTACAGTATAGTCTGAAGGTGCCCTGATGTCTGTGAGCTACTGGAAAGGTCATTACCATAACAGCAGGTTATTCATTTCTCCTACATAAAGCTTCATACTTATGTAAATGGTGTTGAGCAGTGGACCTTTCTTTGCCTTGTTCTGGGAGCCCACTGATCTAGTTTTTTTTTTTTTCCTGTGTGTCAGCCTGTCCTCCAGGCCTTGACAGCCTGGAAACCAGCCCTCCTGAGCTTATTGGAACAGCATAAACTATCTGGAGAATGGGAGAAAGTCAGAGCAAGCCCGGGGATAGAGCTCTATCTTACAGCCTGCTGGGGAGAAAAAAAAAAAAAAATCGGATCTGGGGCAGGGAAAATGAAAACAGAGCCATGCTTTAGCCCAACTATTTGCAGCCATGGGCACTTGGGCTGCCTTAGAACCCTCTTTCCAAATAAAGATGAAAGTAGTGCAATATCATTTCATGATTTGGCAGGAATTTTTTAATCAATGATGAATGTCTGGCATATCAGAATGGAGAAAATTAGTCACTGGCCTGATATTAGAAAAGGGCTGTTACATCTGAAACTGCTTTGGACATCACTTTTGCGTTGCTGTCCTCTTATAACATATCGTTCCAAAAGCGTGCCATCTCTACATGTGCTGTTTCTAAACATCACGACTGACGGGTAAACTTCTAGTCTGCAGTAGTGGTGGGAGAGGGTTTAGTCAGTCAGTGAATCAAAGATGATTGCTTTTGTGGTTTCTATTCACACACAGGGACACACCAGCATCCAAAAATGCCTTTGTGTCTCTGAGCTACTGTAACCGAAAAATAACAAAGACTCCAGCCTGTCGAGTAGCGCTCCATTCAAAACAGTGTCTCAGACACAAACTCAGCACTCGCTGTTTATTTTATGCTCTGACTTCATTTAAAATTAGGGGAAAGCTTCTTTATACTGGCTAAAAAATGTAGAGGAGGAGGTGAAAAATCAATTTCAGTTTTCTGACATTTTGGACAGATAAGGCGGTTTTGCCTCTTTTACCCTCAAAATTTCTATTAAGCCAAACACGAGCATGAAATAGATTTCCACATGAATCCATGCACCTGCCAGCTGCCTGATGGTGGAAATTGGCACTTAGAGGAGAAATGGAAGTCTATTGTTGTGTTGAGCCTGCCAGAGGATCCTTAATTAAACTGTCACCTGGAAGTTGAAATGTAATCTCCAGCTTTGTTATCCAAGCCAGAATCATTTGCCTCCACTTCGCTTGTGATGGGCTGCCTGATAATAATGGCTCAGGACCCGATGATGCAGAGGCTCTGTTAATGGTAGAGGGATCATGGAGATCGCACACAGCCGAAAAAAAACAAAAATACAAAAAACAAAAAAACAACCTTTTAACCTGTGACACCTTGAAATTGGAAATACCCACATATTTTTGCCATCATTGTGCATTTCAGGGGGTTTTCAGTTATATCACCATGCACGTGGTGAAAATGTAGCTCTGGCATTGTTTTTAAATCATAACTTTCAATTGTGCATTTAACCTTTCATTCTTTTGTCTTAGTTCCCCTTCTGTTCTCTCTACAGGTATTTTAGTTCATTGCTAATTGTAATTTCTTTTGATCGTAGGGGTCCCATTGTTCACTTCTTTCATTCTTTCTTTGCTTAGTGTCAAATAAACGTGGCAAGTGCAGCATAAAGTCTATTGCTGTGGGAACGTATAATTAATCAATGCCCAGTTTGGCAGTGTGGGGAGTGAGAAGTCAAGCCGAAAAGGCTGGCCTTGTCTTTTGGCTTTATGCTCAGGAAGAGCCTCATCTCTTTCATTATTCACTCACAAAAAAAAAGGCCTTAACCAAAAAAAGAAAGCAATACCCCGCCAAGTCAATTTACTTGCAAGGCTCCGCTTACTGTTGCGGTGCTATGATAACTATAAATACATGACTTTTATTTACCATGATCTGACAGTGTACTATGGTGGAGGGGCTCTCCTGCCATAAGGACTTAGAGTCAATTTCTCTGCCCTTTTCATGTGCCTTTGAATCCAAAAGCCGAGGTACAGATAAAGAGTCGGGTGTGTGGGGGGGAGCAGGGCTTTCTCATACTGATAGGCCGAGGTAGCTCCATCTGGAAGTTTTGATCTGAAGAACCCTTCTGGACAGCACAGAGGTCAAAGCCCTCAGATGTAGCTGTCTGGTGGGCTGCTGATGAGAACAAAGAGACTGTCTTTGATATGGTGTGTCCCAGTGTCTGCCCCTAACAAACAGGATGAAAGCCTGACCTCTAATCCTTCCCTGCTTGTTGCCCTTTTCTCTGAGGCCCAGTGCTAAACAACCAGGGCCACCAGAGGAAATTTGTCCAATTCTTCACCTTTTTACTTAAGAGAAATGATACAGTACAAAAGTGGGGGCGGGAACCACAGAGAACTAACACAAAACCTTGCCTAAAACAACAATGGTATCGCAGTGCAGTGATTCTATGATGCTCGGTGTACTGCAAGTTAACTGGATAAGGAAAAATAGCCCTAAAAATGTATTTTTTTCAGGGTGTGTGCATTACTGTTATTTTTTCAATGTTAATAATTTGCCAATTAGGTCACTAATTTGTTTGAAACAACTATAAAGCACTCTTCCCGTTAGTTTCTTCTTCACAGCAAGTCAACTGCTGTTTGCTTTACCCTCTTTCATTTGAAAAGCACCACCATCAGGAGTCATGGAGTAGTGACGCTGGACAGCCAAACTGGACAATGAATCCATCTAAAGCATTTGCATGCTTTAATAAATAAATAAATGGTGGTAATGTATCGACCGCATATTGAAAACTAAAACAATACAAAGTATTGTCTTATGAATATTTCATCCTACAACAGAGGAAACTGTGAACATACCATCATTGTTACAGTCATAGTTTCCTATATTTCTACACAAGTACACAATGCTGCAAGTTTAGAAATGTTGAAGGGAAGGGGAAACATATTTATGTTGAATTACCTTTGCGAGCAATGCGGATGCAGTTTATTCTAGATTCCTGAAAGAGAAAGAAAACACAGACATCAGGGGGGAGGTGTCACACTGAATTTTGCATGAAAGAGACGTGATAATACAGAAAGAGGAAGTGAAATACTGAACTGAGGCACACACTTTTATCATGGTGAAAATATGATTACAAAAACACATAATTGCTTTATATGATAATATGATTTTTATTCCCAAGACAAGCAGTATGGACTTAATGTGCGAAGTAATAGTAGCCCACATCTAGAAGCACTGTTCATACCCTATGATTAAAAACACAAATTACTCAACATGAGTGGGTGGCACTACTCGTCTCCAAAGAAAGCATAATTTACTCCATGATAAAGACAAAAAAGAAACTACAAGAAAAAAAATGATTGAGAGTAAAGGACAAATTACCTCTAAGTTAAGACTCCTACTGATGACATGAGAAAAAAAAATATTTAAAACCTGAAAGCTGTGGTGAGACGTGTTAGACGGAGATTAGGGATTCTTGCTGAAGGAGAGAAGATGAAAGTTGAAAGGAAGAGAGCAAATTAGGAGGAGGGGTTTTGGACCAGTCCATTGCTATATAAAAAAAGTTCATTCATTCATTTTATTCAAATTTCAGCTGATGACATCTCTGTGTTCTGAAAAGAACCTCTCTCAAACGGCACTAATGAGAACCAAGACTGTAATCCAATTCCATCCTGCCATCTCATGGAGGAGATGTATTATCAAATTAAGATTTACAGATGCTAATGCGAGCATTATGGGTCAGTTATGCAAATTTGTCTATTCAGAAATGAGCAAAAAGAGCTTTTCTCAAACTCCAGTTAAATTACTTTTTTAAAATTGAAAATCCATTTTAATCTGGCAGATCAGAAAATACATAATCAAACTAAACACAATCGCATGTCACACAGACGGTCATTGCCCCAACCCAAATCACGCATTTAAAGATACAGTATGTAAAACCTCACCACTAGATGTCAGTAGATTGCAATCAGCTGAATTATGTTTCTTACCCCTCCCAGTTCAAGTGAATAATCCTAGCTAGAGTGGCCGCTGCAGGACTAACAACTCTGGCCGCTGTTCATCTGTAGTGAGTGTAGGCAGCCTGCTGTTTACCTCAGCTGTCAGTATGCTGGGTGTCCACGTCTATTTATTCTGGAGGAGGCTGAAAAACTTTGTGAAAGGAGTCCGATACAATTCGATGAGTCAGTGAAGCTCACTCCTGACAGATGACAGCGATGCTGAGGTGAGTTGTTGAACATTTCTGTTGGTAGGTGCTGCTGTTTTTGCTCCTGTTAGCTGCCATTAGTAAAACTGTCTTTCAAGTGGATCTAACACTGTTTGACTTGGACACTTAGCAAATAAACTCTCATGCAATGTGAGAATGTTAATCAAACTGTTTATCAGAGGGAAAGTGTGATCTTTTTAGGACACTTGAGCCTAACATTAGCTGGCATCATGTTAGCTTATAAGAAGCTGCTGTTGTTGTTTAGCCAGCTCACTGTCAGCTTTTTTTGACATCAGCTGCTTGTTCACTGATTTCCAGTCCAGTCCTTGTACCTGACCATTTCAGATGTTTTTTGTTTGTTAAGCCATTTAACACTCACGTATGACTCAGTCAAACATAAAAAAGACACCTAACCACTGAACTACTGTTGTGCCTTCACATACTGTAACAGACAACTTAGCAAATTAACTATTTTCAATTGTATCATTGGCACTTTGTTAATAGCAGTATGGCATTTAAAAAATAATTTTAAAAAACACAATTTGTTCCCTTTCCTCATTTGAATCTATGAAAAATACCAACAAAGTGATTCTAAAGAGCTATTAGTCAAAACCTTGGCATATCTTGACATTGTGTGCAGTTCATCATTAAAAAAATCTGGACCTTCAGTTGATCCAATGGTCTCAGTGGAAGCGTGGCACCCAAAAGCCATTCTTAAAGAAGGAAATGGTGAAAAAAGGCTGAGGTATGCTAAATCACACAAGAACTGGACTGACAATCAGTGACAACAGGTCTTATCGAGTGATGAATGCAGATTTGACATTTTTGCTTCAAACTATCATCAGTTTGAGGTCAGAGGTACAACAGCGAACATCTACAGCCATCCCTAAAACATGGTGGAGGTGCTTTCATGGTTTGGGGCTGCATTTCAACCTGTGATGTCGGAGATCTTGTCAAAATTGAATTTAATTTATGAACACCATCAGATTTTTGATCCACCATGCAATACGATCTGGAAAGCATCTGACTGGCAACGGCTTCCTTTTTGACCATGACAATGATCCCAAAAACTCACCAATACAGTAAAAGCATACCTGGATAGAAAATTACACAATAGAACAGTCATGGATTGGCCTCCTCAGAGCCTGGACCTCAACATTATTGAAGCAGTGTGAGATCATCTTGACAGAGAATGAAACAACAGGCAGCCAACATCCAAAGAAGAGCTTTGAATTCAAGAATCCTGGAGAACTATTCCTGAAGACTTCTTAAAGAAATTACAAGATAGCTGCCTGAGAGAGTTCAGGCTGTTGAAGAATGGTTCAACACAATCTGGACCTCATTCATCAGGTGTCTGAAGAACAAAGGTGGTCATACCACATATTGACTTTCAAGCTCATTAGAACTGTGCAAACTCTGTTTTTGCTCTATGTACTGTATCCTCCATGTGTGATTACAGGTTTCAATAAAATGCTGCACCTATTTCCCATTAACCTAGCAAAACATAAAGAAATAACAACACTTTTGCACAGTACTCTAATACAATGAAGTTGACAAGTGGATTTGCGGAATGTAACTTTTTTGATATAATTTATCTCAGCTGCTATCAAATGATTATTGATTTGTTTCCATTAATAACTATTCATCAAAGTATTTAAAAGTGCAACCCAGTTCATTTCCACTGCATGTGTCTATTGAAATGCTGACTGGCCACTCTGAGCTTTCGATGGACTGACTCAATTACATTAAACATTTTCCTTCAGAAAAAAAAAAAGAAAAAGCTGATTCATCTGAATCAGTCTACTTTATGGAGAAAGCATAAGAAATCATTTATACACTCAATCATTATGAGTTTCAGCAAATTAAGACAGATACACTTACATCTCTTTTCTGCAGATGAAAAAAAATAGGTCATTATGATGGACAAGTAAACTCTGCAGCACGCATATCTAAATCATTGTGTACTAGCTCAGCAGAAGTGTTAATTGGCAAGCTCCAGATTGTGGAAGAAACATCACATGGCTCCCCATGCTGTGCCAGTTATGCCAGAGGGGCTGGTGGCTCCTGGCAGCTCTAAATACAAAACGCAAATGCCAACATGCAACACAGGGCTCTATGGCACACACTCAAGGTTTTTTACAGGGTTTGCATGTCTGCGTGTGTGTGTGCAAAGTTTGAAAATCTAATGTAGTGGTTATAAATGGGTATGCTGTATCCTTCAAAGCTACAGTCTGCATCCACAGACTTTCAAGTACCTCTTTAGATGGATCAATCAAAGCAATTACAGAGGCTTGACAGCCTCTCTCCAGATAATTAGCATGGGTAAATGCCAAATATTGTGGGTCCCATATACTGTTCAAACTGTTCCACTATTATAGAGAATTAGGTTCAATGTTTCCCCTCCACAAAGACAAAACAAAACTTAAACAAATGACACAGATTCTGAATTAATGAAGTGTACCATTAAATCATAAAACAAGAATGATGACAACTCTGTTTATCCTCCAGGGTGCAATCTTTTAAATAACTGTTAAATATGGTGATTATGTCAGCATGGCAATATGCATGAGCCTTTATCAACAAGTGTTTAATCCAGGTATACAGTATGAGACTTTTCGGAAGCTTCACTCTTGGGAGAGAAACTACTGTCGTTGCCAGCTACTCTCTGAGTGCAGTGTTTTGTTTTCTTCCACTAAAATGAGCAGGCATAAGGTAATTATGCTTCACTCTCTTCTTTACAAAAAAAAAACACTACAAAAATATCCCCAGTACATGCATATGCCGAACGCATTTATGCCTCTGTATGCAATCGAATTCAAAATGCCAGCATTCACTTTTCTGGCCTACATTTCTGTGACATTGTGAGCACAGTGCTAAAATGTAAAAAAGCCTGCAATGCATAAATGTGCATGGAGCACAAGCTGGATGATACAAAACAGGACAAAACATTTAGCAATTGCTGAACTATTTCTGGTCTGTACAGGCTGCAGGAGCCAAACCTGAACATCTGCTTTGAGGTTTTAATACACTTTGTCATTAGCACTTGGATGTGACCACATTTAAATTACTCTTCGAGGTGAAAAAGTACACCTGCTAATGATATGTTAATATCATTAACAAGAATAGTTCCATGCCGTATAACTGTGTGGTCTCTTAGTAGTCTAATTATTGCTATTTTATGCTTATTAATACTTTTTTACATTGTGACACTATGACACCTTTTCTCCTGCAATCTTTGTGTTTTCATAACCCTGATGTGACATGTGTGGGTTTTATGCAAACTAACAGGATGTTCTTATGTGTTGAACTCACTGACTTTACATAGATCATGTAATTTTACACTGGCATTAAAAAAAAACTTTATTATAAACTTTATATACTGTATATGTTTTCCTAAAAAAGAGGCAGCGACAACTTAATAAAGACAGAGAACGGTCCGACACACTAAAAAAGTGTGTGTTTGTGAGGATAAACTTGTTTCGACTAAAACTCCTTGTTCCCCCTTTAACACTGATTTAGGAGAAATTGGTTCAGTCCTGCAGCACCAACAAAGGGCTGATGCACAGATTTCAACACTCACTGCTTCCGTATTTCCAGGCAAAGGCAGCAATGTTTAAAAGACTGAGGATAGTGTTGGCTGTGTGCTTTGGCACTGTGCTCCCATCACTGTGGGTCATGGATGCTGGCTCCCTGCCAGGCAAAACAAAGCCTAATCCCATCCGCCGGTAAAGCCAGGCCGCCCCTATCTAATCCCATTCTTGGTAGCCTAGCTGTGTGAAGTGCACACACAGCACTCCGCCCGTGTGTTTTTTCACTGGGTTGGAAAAAAGATCTTACTGGTGGGGACGAGCCACCCAGCTCTGTTCATGGGATTTTTTTTTTCTTCAAACATGCATTCCTAATGAAAAAGAGGACAAGAACCAGCAGCTGGCAGGAATCAAAAAATAAGCAGACACGAGTGACCCAGCTTGCATGCATTTATCACCAGCTGATGATTACAGAAGACTGTGTTTTTACCTACGACAATAACCCTCAGCTACATTGCCACAGTCTGTGAATATTAAAGCAGCAGCTTTCTACCACTGATCAGCTGCACCTGTGCCCAATTATCCTTAAGTAATTGCCTCACCCAGGTAGCAGCTCTTCCTGTAATGGAATTTGGAAAGGTAATGTGGCATCCTCTGGGTACAACTGAAGGTCTTTGTCTGCTCAAGAACAATGAACTGGAAGGAAGCACGGCCGTGTGGAAACAAGGTCTACAAGGAACATTCGCAAATTTTTTTAGAAAGTGGATATGAATGCAGTCGTGTAAAAGCCTCGGGTTTAGTTCTGAGTTACCTTGGCCAACTACTTCTGGATTTTTTCCTTAAAGATAATTAACTAATTACTGGCATAAAGAAAGAGAGAAGCAGATAAGGACATGAGGTTTCAGGACAGAGAAGGTGAATGAAGTGGATTGTTTACTCAGAGTAATTCCACTTAATCAGAGCTTTGCTTGCTGTAAGTAATGCATGCAAGTAATTCCTGTCTCAGAAATGCTTTGTTTGCAAAGAATCAAAGTGGCACGATAGAAGCATTTGTAATTTTCAAGTAGTTACAATACCAGCGCAGTTTGTTTTCATCCAACAACTTCTTTCACTGTACGTATTCAAGTACGTATTCAAAGGTCCAGACAATGCATCAATCACAGCATTAGTACTTTAAATACAGAAACTCATTAACACCAAACATCACTGGCTCAGACTTAATTTAAGCACCGCTGCCCAGGGGTTAAACTGGAATAAGCTGGGGGGGGTCAACATCAGTGGTGTACAGAATATTTTTCCATACAAAGGCCTGCAACTGAATCCAAAGAGTTCAAGACATTAAAGAGGAGGACTATGATTGATACAATTTGACAGGCTGTACACTATAACAAGGTCTGATCAGCATTCAGCTCTGAATGTGGCAGTGTGCAAAACAACAAGGTGCCGTGCTTTCCACAATAACATGAGGCATCCAGCTCACACTCTTTACACTCACCCCTCTGAAGTTGCTCATAGCCTGGAAGTAGATGAGGTAGCTTTTGCGGGGGTCCAAAGGGCTATTCCAGTACCCATTATAAGTGTGATTGTCACCCACAGTAAAGGGACTGGCCTCTGGCAGACTGCTGGGTGGCAGCTCAGCTGTGTAGTAGTGAGGTGTCCCACGGGCCTGGGCCTCCCCGTGCGACATGGGCAATGGGAAGCACTCCTGTGCCCCCAGCTCCCGCTTCACTTTCTTCCCAGTTTCCTCCTCAACCACTACCTGGTATGTACTGTGCAAAGAGTGGATGTGCACTTTTAATAAACCTGGAGTATTAATGAAAATCATCTATCTGTATCTGAAATGATCTCCTCACCTAACAGGTGCTCCTCTGCCTTGGGCGGGGCGCAGCAGGACAGTAATTGTGCTCTCTGTCTCACTCAGCGGAGACGGCATGTCTCCGTAATCAAATGTCGGAGCTGTGGACACAAGACACAAAGGCTTACATGTACGCACACACACACACAAACAGACATCTTGCCTTAGCCAGTGCTCATTTAAGCAACAATAACTGAGTTCATACACTGTTTCTGCCTCTTTGTCCTTTCACATAAACATGTTCAGCCCTGAAATGTCACGTAACAGCCTGTGTTCGAGCTGTATCCTCACTCGCTCATCAGCTATATAGTGTCTGCCTCACAGTACACCAACTAATAATACTGTACATGTAAGCGGCATATCTCATCACGCCATTAAAATACGTATCTGTGCACACACAGTTACTACTTCACTATGCAGCTTTAACATGTTTACACTTTAGACTGTGCAACTAGAGTTTCAAAGATGGGTTTTTAGGAATCCTGCTGTGTGGGCAGAGGAGACGAGCCCCTGCATTGCTCAGACATCTCAGGATTATGCTCACCAGGCACGTTCAACAGGTAAGCAAATCAGATTAGCTCCACGTCTGACGACTCTGATAACAGACAGGTTGCAATGCATCATGGTCTAGGTCGATGGATATAAAAATGCCTTTAGTGCTAGCAAAGAGTCATTCCTTTGGCAGCATAAAGGGATAACAGGGCTAAAATAGCCAAACCCCCATATTGTCATATTAGGTACACTGTTTGAATTTCCCTTCTAGTTGTCTTGGATACGAGTCCAATTAAAAGTCAAGGGAGTGAGGATAAATTGAATGGGTTTCTCATTTAAAAGGATTTGGCTAAAGTCATGCTCCTCCCTGGAGATCTAGCGGCACATTTCTCTTTAATATCAGCAGTCAATTAGTGAGGGGGACGGGAGCAAACTATTCATGAGGAATCAATAATTATCATATTAAAAAGCAGTCTGCTAATAGAGCAGAAGAAAAGAGCGAGCATCAATTAAGGTGAGTTATTAAGAAAAACTGGATTTGCATTTGTCGACATTATGTATTGTTAAAAAGAGGGCCCGAAGCCTGTCGCCACAATGAGCCTGTCTGAAAGATAACTGTGCATCAGCCACGGCTGTGCGCACATCTCAACGTATGTGTGCACGTGAATGAGGATATGTGTGTGGAAGAATACTCTGAGGTGGGTGCTGCTTGAAGATGCTGACAGTAGTAGCTGTTGAAGGTGTTCAGTGTTTGCTAGCTGTCAGTGCAGATTTGAGAGACGCTCAGTGTAAGTGAATGTTCTGCACCGTGGGCCAGAGGAGGAGGCTGAGGATGATCTGCAAAGACTTTTGGACTCTATCTGCGGTCTGGCTCTGTGCCACAATTCTGTCTGGCACACAGTGAGTAAGCCTGTGCACTAAATCTATAATTAAACAAACCGGACCTCTCTGTAAAGAGATAGGGGCAGAGGAATGGGGAGAGAGAGAGTAAATGTGTGAGCAAGACAGAGTGGGAGTGGTCGTGCCGCGTGTTCCTCAGAGGTGTAATCCCATCCCTTAACAAGCGCAAATGCATCATTAAAAGGAAGGAGAAACACAAAGTCTGGATTTGTATCACCAGTAATAAGCTCTGAGACTCTCAGAAGGGGCGTTCTGGTCCCAAGAATGTTCTAAATCTTTCTTCATACATAACACACAGCAATGTCCCCTCTGTTGTGGTTCCCTGCTACCTACGAGTTAATTTATGTCTTGAGGACTGTGAGATGACAGCGTGCCACTAGATTGGAAAGGCAATTGGAAAATAGCTCTTACACTCTGGGAGCAGCTGTTTTGCCTCAGCGAGAGACGATGCAGAGGTTAAAAGAGTGAAAACCTGGAATTCTAATTCTAGCACACGGTGGGTGAAGTCTTACTGTTATACCTGCATGCTGCATTAGCGACAGGCAGCGATGGCACAGAGAACAGCTTCTACACGGGTAGGCTGCCTTCATTTCTATTTTACGATTTTACGGCAGCTTTCACACTACCCCACAAAGCACAGATGCTCTGACAGTGGTGATCATACCAGAGATGTTAGTGGTGATCTCGGTAAGGGCAGTCTGTCCAAAGCCCTTGGCTGTACGTGCTCGGACAGAGATTAGGTAGGTCGTTCCAGGGTGGAGGTTGGAGAACATGTGGTAGGTCTCATTCTTGAGCTTAGACACTGTCCTTCTGGGTCCAGGGATGTTGATGCTCGGATCAGATGACTCGATACTCTGATAACTGATCTGATGACAGACAGGGAATTAAAGGTTAATATCTTAAAAAAAAAAAAAAATATATATATATATATATATATATGTATGATTAGCAGGGGCCATTAACGAGGTGCATAAATGGATTGGTCATAAGTAGTAAATTAAATATTTCATTGACACGATTCACTTGACACAGAATGAAAATTGCTTCAGTAAATAAACGTGATAATTGCTCATGCGGGTTTCCAGTTTCAGATGAATATGCCTTGATTGGCATTGGCACCATTAACACAAAGGCATACAAGCAACCTGGAGTGCTGGCAAAAAGTATTGTGAGTGGTAAATGATTTTCTGACTAAGTCATGCATTATGAAGGCCAAAGACTGAGCACCACCCAGTAAAAAGTATTTTCAAGTATGTAAATCAATACTGTGAAGTGTTTGTGAGTTCAATTAGCACTTGTTAACACCACAAAATTGCTGTGCATGAGTGTCCTTAAAAAAGTGTAATCTTTTTGAAAGTTTTTCCTCAAGAGGTGATTAGCTGTGCCTCTACCTCACGAGAATTTCCACTTATGCTCTTTGAAATAGTGGAGAGCTAAATGAGATGACCTTACTGCAATCAGACAATGGTGAGCATATTAGGGATGCATGGAGTTGGAGGAGATCCACTTCATTGAAGAAATTCAATACACATTCAATACGTACCTTATGTGCTCGTACGCATGTATTACCCGCACACGCGCGCGCCGCACACACTGAAGAAGCCACTCAAGCTGAACCAAAGGCTTTGCTGATTATCAGAAGAAAAGCTTAATGTCTGCTCATGCCTCCTTAGTGAGAAGATAGAATTATGAGCCATCCTGTGACTGAGAACAGACAGACCAGTGTGTTTCTGCTACAAAGGCATTCATAAACGATGCCAGACCCAGCACAGAGGAGTGAGGAGGGCTTGCAGGACAGCACTGCGGTCGATAAGCTCAGGCAGACTGGTCAATAGTTTAATCTGAGAGAAATGAAGAGGATTTCTAAAGCTCTGTATAAAGCTTTCTTTGTCAGTTGAAGAAGATCAACACACTACAGTGTAAAAAATCCTGTGCAGCCTCCACTTTATATGTCAAACTAGAAATCCTATTTAATAATATCCTTGAGGCGACATTGTAAGAGAAGCCAAGGAAGGAAGACTTCAGGATGGGTAAGCAGGCCTACTGATTGCCTACTCCGGACGGAGGGTGTACAGTAAATACAAAATCATTATCCAGCTAAACGGAAGCCCTACAGCAAAGCAGACGCATGCATGTATTGATTAAGGTGCCACTCTCTATTTCAGTGGGACAAGAAGACCAGTTTTAGTGTTAGAGCCATGTGCTCAAGGTCAGCAAATACATATCCAACCATTGCTGCTATTTTTGTTTGCATAGGCGTGCACACACACACACACACACACACACACGCCTCGTCCACTGGGTGGAAAAAGAAACAACATAACCTGCAGCAGAGCGGTTCTGTGATTAAGCACATACTGTATCTGCCATGTGCCAATTGCAGTAATGCTGAAAATGGTTCAGCAACTCAAGAGAGAGAGAGAAATATTTTTGCACTAGGAACAGAAACAACAAAAGAACAGGCGCATTTCACTTCCAGGAAAATGCTGTTTCTTTGGTGTTGGTGGAGATTTTCTTGTGCTGCTATAAATATTGAATGCAAAATTTTAAAGAAATTTACAACATGCTGAACCAACACTGCATCCACATGCTCATTTGGTCAAGTGTGAATGTATAATTTTAGCCACACGTAAGATTTAAGCAACCCAATGAAGGAGCCCACCCAGCAGTTTGTCTCCTTTTCATCTTCTCACCTAAGCACCTGATCGTTCATATTGTTAGTATCAACTAGCCTTCAGATTTTACCACCTTTCCCAGTAGCACTACATGTGTTGGAGGTACGTTTCATCCTTCAGAGGTTACACAGCACACGTCTCCACTGGGAGTTTTACTGAAACTTTGAGTAAAGCATCTGTACTTTGCAGGCGTTATACATTCTGGGGAGCTCCTGCCTTGGATGACTCCCAGGATTTACTGCTGCTTAAAATCTCAGAAGAAGAATCTGTCAGAGGTGAGTTCAGAGTGTCAGTCTCCTTTTTTCCAGGCAGTTGTGTGATCTATGTCACCCACATGACTTGTTGTTGGAATACAATATGGATGAGGCACATGTGGCACGTGTGTTTTACTAATTGTCTCTATGGGCTTTCACTCTTCTGCCTTTTTACAAATAATTTTCCTTTGTACTGTCAAACGGTCTCCTGAAAGGCACCTTGCAAATCAACCACTTCTTTCATGAGTCAGATGGTGCAGGTGGTAAGGACAGATGGATCGCAAGGTAGGCAGAGAAACTGACAGGGATACCTCGTTCTGTCTCAGTTCTACTAAATGCCACTAATATTTAACAGGATGTTGAAATATGATTGCTAAATTTAACATTAATCAAACAAGCAAACTCAAGTTTAATTTAAACTTTCAAGCTGTCATGGCAAGAGAAGAATATCACAGTAACTCTCAGTGAGGTTACACAAGCTAGTGTGAGGATTTCCATCAATAACATAATTCTTGTCTGTGTTTTTTTAATACAGATGAATACAAATGAATCCCCCTGTAATTTAATTTTTAAAAAGACTGGTCCATTCTCTTTTCCCACTATTATCATGCAAACCTAATAGACAGGCAACTGCACTTCCAGAATCACTTCATTGTAATCAGACAGTCTCCAGTACAGCACAGATCCTGTTATACTTCTTAAAATCTTACTCTTAAACATCTATTCATTGTTTTAAAACAACTATAGACTTTGTACACAGAAACATTTTGCCAGTCGGGTTCTGGTGTGCAAACATACATGTGCACCCACTGCAACCCTGAAAAGAAAGTTCAAGATATAACATCCACTGTGAAGCATTAACTGTGCAGCCGCTGGCCCTTAATATACTGATATGTAGGAGTACCATCTTGCTTGTTATTAGATTTGCAGAGGTTTACACTCCAGAATCATTACAATGGCCACAGACTTTGCTTGGTCTTCATCATAAAGTTATTTTGATTACATACTGTACAGCACTCTGCAAAGGTCTTGAGCAACCTCTCATTACTTTATATGTTGCTAGCTGAATGGGAAATAAGTGCAGCAATTTACTGAAACATGCAAACATACATGGAAATACAGTATATAAGGCAAAAACAGAGTTTGCGCAATTCTAATGAGTTTGAAAGTCAATATTTGGTGTGATCACCTTTATTCTTCAACACAGCCTGAACTCTCTGAGGCTGCTTTCTTGTCATTCCTTTAAGCAGTCTTCAGGAATAGTTCTCCAGGCTTATTGAAGGACATTCAAAGCTCTTCTTTGGATGTTGGCTGCCTTTTGTTCCATTCTCTGCCAAAATGATCTCATACTGTTTCAGTAATGTTGAGGGCCAGGCTCTGGGGAGGCCAATCCATGACTGATAGTGTTCTATTGTGTGATTTTCTATCCAGGTATGCTTTTACTGCACTGGTGTGTGTTTGGGATCATTGTCATGCTGAAAAATAAAGCCGCTGTCAATCAGATGCTTTCCACATGGTATTGCATGGTGGATCAAAAATCTGAAGGTACTTTTCTGTGTTCATAATTCCATCAATTTTGACAAGATCTCCAACACTGGCTGAAATGCAGCCCCAACCCACAAGGAAGCCTCCACTGTGCTTTACAGATGGCTGTAGACACTCACTTTTGTACCTCTCTCCTGACTTCTGTCTTACATACTGATGACGATTTGAAGTAAAAATTTCAAATTTGGATTCCTCAATCCAACAGTTCCCTCTCATTTTCAGTCCAGTTCTTGTGTAATTTGGCCTATCTCAGCCTTTTCGACCTTTGATGCTGGTTTGTCACACTAGGAATTGGTGTCGTGACTGAAACTGCTAAAAAAATTAGGTCAACTTCTAAGTCCAGTGGAGCCAACAATCATAACAGAGAGACTGCTTAAGGGTATCATACTATAATGATCACAGCATATGTTTGTTTGTTCCCCATCTCCTCCTAGACGAGGTCAAACATTGATGAAACATTGCCTAACTCACTCTGACATCAACATTTATATGGAGTATAGAAATATTTTATAGAAATCCTAAAATCGTATATAATTGTAGATTTGACAGTTCAATTGAGCGACCTTGGCGATTTTATGACTGCAGCTGAGCGGCTGCTGGTTATCAATCAAGTTTACAAATTAAGCCATCATAAAAAAGCTTAAAGTCTATAAAACAGCGCAGCAGATCAAACAGCAACAATGTGGGGATAAGAAGGCAACGTCAACACGTCATGAGACACTTTATGAAGGAACCCATTGGGTGTTAAATCTTCTGTATCTATAATTCATCACTAATTCATCATCATAGTGTTTGTGTGCTTAGTATTGTGTAATAGTACTATATTTGGTACCTTATATTTCAAACATTTTACCGTGTATATAATGTCTTTTACATAAATATATTTGCAGTGTTCAGCAGGTGATGAGGTCATGTAAGAATCCCGTGCCGTTTAACAGAAGCTCCGCATTACATCGTAGCAAAGATGTAGACAGGGCATCAATCAATACCAAATACAGACAATATTTAAAATGAATTACTGACTCTTAAAATTTTAACTTCAATGAAAAATGTTTAATTTTCCAACATTATAATGTGGCTACTGAGGACTTACTGGTGTAGCTAAGGAGTGTGTTAAGGTGTAGTGTGATCGACACTACACCTTAACACACTTCTGTGATCTCAATATAGGGTAATGGTATAGTATTAAATCATTATAAATCATTAAATCATAAAGAATACATTTGTTTATTTCAAAACAAACAATTAATACACAAAGTAATATAATATTTAATGTTTGTTCACTAAATAAGTATAGGCATGTATATTTAGCGGTATAAAATACAGATAATCAGTGCAATCTTACATTTACATTGTCTAGACGTGTGTGACGGTTGTCAAGATTACCACCTGGCGGATGACCCAGATTAGGGTTACTGACAGTTATTGTTTGTTGACCTCCATCCATCCATCCATTCGCTTCCGCACATCCTGTTAAGGGTCGCGGGGGGGCTGGAGCCTATCCCAGCTGTCATAGGGCAAGAGGCAGGGTACACCTTGAACAGGTCACCAGCCTGTTGCAGGGCCAACACGGAGTGACAGACAACCTTTCACACTCACATTCATGCTCTCATTCACACCTATGGGCAATTTAGATTAGCCAATTAACCTAACCCCAGTAAGTGCATGTCTTTGGAATGTGGGAGGAAACCGGAGTACCCGGAGGAAACCCACGCAAGCACGGGGAGAACATGCAAACTCCACACAGAGAGAGGGAGAGGCCTGGGCCAAGGTGGAATCGAACCCAGGCCTTCCAGATGGTATTCTAACTGTGAGGCAGCAGTGCTAACCACTGCACCACCGTGCTGCTGTTTGTTGACCTAACATCTTTAAATGTTTGCACCTGCAAACAGCAAAGAACCTTGCACAGCAAAGAAATTCACCTTGGTGCCTCCATGGGCTTACCTCATACTGGGTAATAAGTCCATTGGGCTCAACAGGCTCCTCCCACTTCAGGAAAATCATGTCATCCAGCGGAGTGAAGGTGAGCGACTCTGGTGCTATGCCTCCGGGAACTATGAGAAATTACAGAACAAACATTTGTCAGGGAAACTGAAGTGCTAATCACACAGTGATCCTCTCCTGTCAATATCACAGAGTGAATGTCACTGTGGCCCAGAACAACGCACCACACAAAGCACTCTGACACAGAGAGAGCAGCAGGCAGAAAATATCAGGAAAGGATTCAGTTCATTTATTAGCTGCATAAATTATGCACCTACAACATAGACAAGAAAAAAGAAAATATTATAAAAGTATTATATTTTCTAGCCAGTTTCAGTCAAAGCTTAAATATACTGATGAATATGTGAACGCCTAGGCTCTCAGCTACACACAGTTTTTGGGCCATTCAGTTGAAGTCTGAGTCCCAGTGGTCTGTGTGCGCTCTGTGCAGAGGAAGACTGTTATGTGAAATTCAGGCCCGAGGCGAAAGCCAGAGCCAAACAGCTGAGTTGACTGTTTTTTGAATTGGGTTAGTCAGGAGAGCAAATTTGCTTATCGGGACTTTTGAAAAAGATGGTTCTAATTGGCACATACTATATGTATTTATACATATATTCATCTTTATCTAAATAGAAAAAAGTGTTCATTTTCTCACTTGGTCGCTCTTTTTCTATTTTTCTCTGTACATGTATATATATATATACTGTACATATACAGTACCAGTCAAAAGTTTGGACACACTCACCCATTCCTGCTTTTGACTGGTGCTCTATATATCTGAAAAATCTTGTTTGTTTTGATTTTTTTTTTCATGGCAGAATTGATTTCTCCCTTAGCCACCATGCAGAAAATCTGCAAAGGCACACAGGAATAATAGGAGATAAGAAATGAGAACAAAATCCTATCTCACAATTGCTCAAGTCTCAGATATGTTTTCTCTTTTATGTTATTTCTATCTGAAAATGAAAAGGATCTTTTGTAATGCTGATTTGGGCTTAGTCAGATGGTCACCCTCTCTGTATTAATGTGTTAGGGAAAGATGGGAGGAGCTGACAGAAGTTTGAATTCAGCACATATAAGGAAGAATGGACTGATAATGGATTTGTGTATTTTGACCACTGATAGGAAAGTAGAATCATGCCCTCTAAATTATAGAATAGGACAGTCTCTGCATGGGAAGTCTTCATTCTGACATTTACTGTGAGAATATTTAAATAATTTGAGATATTCTTGTAGATTTTAAATATCACTGAGAGCTAAGTCCAGACTGCAGTTTATGTGAGAAAATGAACAATTTTTGACTGCATTTTAAAGCAGAAAAATGATGGACTGCCAACATTTAGAGGCCACCACATATTGTTGTGACCATGACGATACTTTGCAATGTGATAACTGGAGTGTGGTGTGTTTTTCTTTTCTTTTAAACAAAACGTAATTTAAAAAAAAATTATGAGGGCCTGATGAATGAGGGGTGTCTTTGGCTGTTAGGAGGGACAGCAGCTTTAAGAAGTTTTCAGCTGCTCTAACATTCGTCCACCTCAGTACTATTATAGCAGTCCAAAGCTACAGTCCTAGTTTACAGTATTCTCACCTTCATCAAGGTTATAATACTTTTGAAGAAAAATGTTTCAGAAAGGTGTTGATTAGATTTTTACGGTAATCTTGCTGGCGCAGAGCTTTTGTTTTCCTGAATCGTACTGTAATATAAAGCAAGGCGATTCTGTTATTTAGCCTCCTTTATTGATATAAATGAGGTGGAAAGGATAATAAACACAAACACCTGTTAGTGGGAAACAATGCAGTTCAACAGCAATATAATACAAACTACATCCGCCACTATAAAACTGTTTCATTAAAATCATTAGAACTTTAATCAACATGGGATCAAATATTAAAAGTTGTCCCTGGCTGCTTTACCATTATTAGATCTAATAAACTGGTAGTGAACTGTGCAGGTGGCAATTTCCTGTGAATGTTTAGTGGCGCTATTCAAGTTGAGTTTCTCTGTGCTCTGTCTTCTACTATCTATCTACTGTCTTTTATGTAATCTTCTCCTGGGACTTACTGTCCTCCTCCGTCTGAAAGGTGACCTCTCTGCCCTCTTTCTTCCCCTCTGGATTTGCCAGTGACAGACGGACATGGATGGCATGGTAGGGTGGCAGATCACGCAGCGTGAAGCGTGAGGCATTGTGCTCCACTGCGAGGCACTCGCGTACGGTGGTGTTGTGGCCTCCGCCTCCTCCCGCCATGGTGTAGCGGTAGCACAAGGACACTGAGTAGGTGTGGCAGCGTGTCAGGTTGAACGCCAAATTCTCCCACTGCAGAGACAACTGCCTGGGCTGGATATCTGTGGCAGCGAGTCCTCGTAATGCACGCATGGGCTCTGGGAGAGACAAAGGGAGATTGAAGAAAAGGAAATGACAAATGGGCAAAACACAGGTAAGCTTGTTCTATTGTGAATTATTGGATTTTTGACAGAACATCCAGCAAATGACAGCACTGCTAATATAACGGGACTACCCGGGCAGTTTTCAAGCTGTTCCTCTTCTACATGCTGCCATACTGCCCTGCCACAATGTAGAGGTCAATTTGCTACCAGCACAACACACCCACATTCCCGATGGCAGATCGGGAACTCATGCCAATTGCGCTAATTAATCGGACAGGCTGCGAGTTGCTGTTGAAATCCCACTAGTCTCCTCCTCCCCGCCACAGAGCAAAGTGGCTTTCCAGTGGTTTCACTCCTTTGCCCTGAGGTTTAATCCACATGCAAAAATGCAAGAGCATTCACTTCCGCCGGTCAGTTTTACTGCTGGGTCATCAAAGCGGCCTGTTCCATATTTTTAGATGGCACCGAGTTAATTCTGGTCACTGGCGGGTTAACCCTGACTTTCTCTTACTCAGACTACAAGAACAACAGCTCTGTCTGTGATATTCCCCTTGAATTTATTTGCTCACTGAAAGATACAGAGAGCCTCTATGCACAGAGGCACAGAGCAGCCAGTGTTCAGGAGGACGTCCGAAACTGAAGCGAGGCCAAGTTTAGCCAAGGACATCCTCCATATCAATGGAGGTATTTATCAGTGGCAATTATTAACACAATCAATGCCTTTTTGTCAAGCAATATGCTACATAATGTATTGTATGGCTTTATTCTTTTAATAGGGCATGATGAGTAATGGGCCAGGGAGGCAGGGAATGACAGCAAAGATATGGAGTACAGCGAGAGATCAGTGGAGTTTGAGGTTACTGGCCAAGGTCTTCATTCCCTCACTGACTTGCACACTCAGAGGGATTCTCACTGCAGCACAGATTAGTGCAGAGAACTTAAATAAAGCAGCTAATGCATCACTGAGCAGGGGCTAATGCATTAAGACAAGTATTATCTAAGAAAATGGATTTTAAAGGTGCTCTGTACTCGCGCAAGGACACACGGACACACAGACATTACATACATACACACACATCATACTGTTGTATCTATATCTCTACATGAATATATATTCCAGATAGTCTGAAGTACTTAGGTACAGCAGTTGAAATTTTATGACAGTTCCAATCTATGCTAAAGGCCTCTGCAATCACCAACTTTCTCTTTTAATTTGTTATCTGGCATCTCAAGCTAGATGGAAATATGAACAGAGCATTGATCAGAACCTCATCCAGACTAATGTGATGGTAGATAAATGGGTGGGCACAGTAATCGCAGAGTAGTAGACTGCACCCAGTAAGAAATGTTAATGTTCCATTGTTCAGTGTGACTGAGGACTGTCTTAATGGTGCAGTTGACAGTCTGCACAGTTTGAGAGCTATATAAAGAGAGAGGCATTTAACTGCTGAGTTGATGAAAGCACCACCAAAGCGGCCACAATGTGCTCATTATGGGTTTTCTCAAAGTGGACATTTGTGCCAGCCCCTTCCCCTTGCCTCGTCTTATCTGTCTGTATGCCACGGGCACCCGTTTTCTGGCACCCTGTGGCATGAAAACTGCAGCCGTCCCAACATGGACGAAAGCCCACAGCACCACGGTGATCCATGGAGATTGGAAGTTAGAGAAGATGTGATTGGTTCTGGTTTATTACTTCCCCTAAAACTGTGGCGTGGGACAGCAGTAATATAGAGTAGAGCAATCTTAGATTGGGTGGCTGACTGTCAGATGGGAAATTTATACAGACATGCATTTACATCCCGCTACATAGAAATCCAAATATGCACATATAGGGAATTCTGCCTCTGAATGGAAGTCATGATAAACGACATGCCAAGAAAGGCAAAGCACTTGTGTTCCTAATGTGCCTAATTTTAGTCAGGCTCCAGTGTTGGCTGCCTTTAACAGACCAAAAGCATCATGGGCCGGGGCTTTCCAGAAGGTTCAGTGACCCAGCAGCAGGTGGAAGCCCATTAACATAGTTTGGGGACCACCTGCAGTACAAATGCTTGCCTCTCCTCTGTGGTTTACTTGAGGGGCTTCAAGCTGTGCTAATGCACCGTGCTGATAATCACAGCAATGGCTCATCAGGCACACCTGGATGACCATCAGAGCCAGGTGGAGACCGTGTTCACATTCACGGCCATTAGTTTTACAGCACCGGTTCTAGGATAGCTTACCACCACGAGGATGTATATGTGCACAGTGCAGCCAGCTAGCCAACATGTTTCACCATGAAAGAGTGCGATTAGTCACGGTGCTGAGACACAGCTTCGGGAGAGGAAATTCACTTTCCTCATAAATACAAAGAGGGTCCAAAATATCCCTTCTGTTCACCAGATAATTACCACCTCCCTGAAAGCACGCCTCAACAACAACCCCACCAATCTATTTTCTCATACTTAAATGCAATCAGGCCAACAGTGAGGGGGATGATCAGGATTCAGCAGAAGAATGCAGGGTGACTGGGGGTAGTGTAGACCAGATGGTTTGGAAGTTTGGGTCAGGGGAGCTCTGGGAGACAGCTGGTTATTAGAGCTACCGAAGGGTCAAGAATGTGAGACACAGCAGGAGGAGGTTCCCATTGTTGAACTGTATAACACAACATGCACGTGGCAGAACTGTAAACACTGATTCATGCCATGCAAGAGTCAGATATGCCACACACACACACATATATGTACAAGATACCATCATGGGCCAAATTAATTTCACCTATACTTCCTCTGTATTGAACTAGTGCTGCATCTAAATGCCCTGTTTAACAGCTCAGCAAACACAGCAGTATTACTTATCCCACACATGGCTGAACAACCTAATGTCACAGTGGTTGAAATGTAAATACATCATTAAAGGCAGAGTTTAGTGACTTTCACAAACACCGATAGCAGCAACTGTGAAAGCAATTTCCGTACGTTATGATTCCACTCTCGCTTCACCTCTCGCACGTTCGCTTTCATTTTTACTCTCACTTTGAAAAACTACCCCTACTCCCACGCCGCTGCCTTCCCCTTCCCTCTGCTCCACTTCTTCTTCTTGCTATCAACGTTTTTTTTTTTTTTTTATTGTGAATTTTCTCTGTCTCTCCAGTTGGGGAGGGGTGCGCAGGAATTGGCAAAGGAGGGCAGAGAGCTCACTCACGGCACCTGATGAATGAGGGGTGTCTCCGGCTGTTGGGAGAGGAGAGTAGCTTTAATATGTCATTGGAGAGGAGGCCAGGGAGGCTCTAGTGGAGCAGGGTAGGAAGATATGTGAGGGATGGTGTGTGGCAGGGAGAGACCGTTGGGCATAGAGAAGAGTGATGACCATGGAAGACACGAATCCACAGACTGCCTTTGGGTAACACAAAGCTCTCCATTTTGTGTGCCTGTGACTACATCGCACACATTGCAGATTCAGGCAGTGGTAATGACTGCCTGCAATGTCTGTACATGCATCTGCAATAACACAGGTTTGTTGTACATATATTTAAAACTAAACATGGATGTGCTGCTCTTCTCCTGGGTGTTCTGTGTCTGAACAGAGACAAATGACAGAGGTGGGAAGCAGGCACGACAAAATAACAAAAAATATAAAAGGCCCAATCAGAGAAAAATGTTAAAATGAACCAAAATAATGATTTGGGGAACTGTTAACTGTTGGTCTGAATGAAGCAACAGTCAAAAAATGATAATGAATTGTCATTAAAAAAAAAAAAAAAATACCGCTAACTGAAATCAACTTTTGAATGTATGATTAGCCAAAAACGTGTTTTTTTTTTTTGTTTTTTTTTACAGTTTTCTGGCAAATCAAGAAAATCTTTCACCTACTAATTCTTGTCCATTTGTTATACTTGCTATAAATAAAATTTCTGTCTTCTCCAGGAGATACCAAAGAAGCCCCTTTTTAGACTAGCTACTGCAGCCAGCCAGCTGTTATCTTTTAAATAACCGTCAAAGAAATATTGCCATGCTGGCAGCAAATAAAGTCCCTTTCAGTCTCCTCGGCTACAGAGTTCAGAGAACACCAGTGATAACAAATGCGCCTTTTCTTATGAGATAAGTACAGTATATGCAGCGACTGATTCAGAACTTGTCTATCAGCTCCTCACTGATTGAATTTTAGCAGATTATCGTGACCAGTGCAGCCTCAAATTGTAAGCTTCTTTTAAGTTACAGTGTGTGGCTGTTGGGCATCAGTAAAATGAGCTGAGGATCTTTATTAGAATAGCTTAATCATATGAAGGGGACATATCTATAGGTATAATCTTAACCTAAATTAAAAGTATAAGCCTATCTGATTTAGAAATTCACTGAGTTGAGCTGAAGTGGAAGATGAGAGCAGTTTGCAGTGGAGACTCTGCTGCCTAATGCTTATGGTTTATTAGTGTTCAACACACTTATGGTCTGCTCTGGGGCACTGCATTACCTAAATACTGCGCATTGCTCATAAGTTCCTCATAAACACATTGTGTTCTTTGGAGAGCTGTTTTCACACAATATCAATCCCCAATTTAAAAAAAAAAAAAAGTGATGTAGGAGAAAAAAAAATCTCTCATTTTTGTGACAACTCAGAACCTCCAAACAGGAAACAGCTGACAAGACTGTCATTATCTCTTCACACATGACAGCATACAAGATTTAGAGCTACACACTGGCATAAACAAGATGTTAACAATGAGGCAGACATTAATCTATTACTCAAATTAAAGGTTCCCTGTGGAGTTTTTGAATGGGACCACTTCCTGTTTTTTTTGTCTTGTGCACATGCACAAGGAGGCACGTGTGTGTGTGTGTGTGTTGAGGGGGGGGGGTGTTTTAGGACATATCAGGTAATGGGAAAAGCTGCGAAACACATCAATGAGCCGGCATAGGCAGCAAAGACAAATACTGCTTCCTAGTAAACATCTGAACCAGGACTGAAGCTTTTAAGAAAAATCAACTTTGTGAGCAGGAAGTTAAATCATCTCACGTTTATGTATCAAGGATATGCAAAATGCATTTTTGGTGATTAGCAGCAATGTCATTCTCACTTTTGTTTGTTACAAGGAAACTCAAAGAGCAGCTGTAAAACAAATAACGTGCAGTATAGATGAAAGCTGGGTGGTGGGTGATGCACTAATGTCAAGACTCAAACAAAAGTGTGTTTAGTTCTTTATTTCATCATTTTATTCATTTTTCTTGTGAAATATAAATTGATACATTTACCCCATTATTCCTCTTTAAATCCTTTAAAAAAGCTACACCTCCTGTCAGCATCTATTACAAAAGATCTCAAGTGTAAAATCCCCTCTTTTTTTGGAGCTGTCATGAACCAAAGTGGTTGGAAGTGACTACATTAGTTTAATGCTCACCTGCGCACTTGGTCCTGCTCACGAGAGGAGGTCCAGGAGGACCGGTTCCTCCCTCTCCCGGTCGTGTCAACAGCACACTGATGTGGTACTCTGTGTCTGGATCCAGGTGCCACAGCTTATAGGTGACCATGTTGACTCCGTGCACCTCTGACCATGGAGACTGGCTGGCGCGGTACTCAATCTCCTTCCTGATAATAGGGCCATCTCCCAGGATAGAGTTGGTGTTGAGCTGGATGATCAGGTAAGTGGAGCCGGCACGCAGAAGCTGGGGCGGCGCAATGGGGGATGGGGGCACTGTCAGAGAAAATGAAAAGCAGTGTTTTTTTTCTTTTCTTCTTGCTTAAGAACATGTTCGTATTGATAAAAGCATTTCCTGGCAGGCTGGCAGCACCGCTGTACAATCCAGGGTGGTAAAGCTGTGCTATTAATTTTACTAATCAGTCATATGCAAATAGATTTCTGGCTATGTTAAAGCCCACTGAGTCTTAAATGAGTCTCAAGAGACTGCAGGATGTGAGCAGGTCAAACTATGTTCAAATAGCAGATTAGTCATACCTATTAATGGGGCATTCGGATCCTTGCATCAGTTTTTTGCAGTGTGGTGAATGGAAAAAACAGCTGTGCATGCAATGCACTGAATCTGTAACTGAGACAATAATTGCTGTGCGTGTTTTTCTCCAATTTCTGAGATAGCCGGTCACGAATGATGAAATGACTGCATGCAATCCTGCTGGTGAAGACTGGCAAACCAAGAATTAATACCACTGCCCACGTCACTCACTGGCAGATCCAAGCCGCTAAACACTTACACAGGAAACTGTGAGAGTGAGGGATGGGAATGCAAAAGAAATGTGGACAAAGCATGAGAAAAGATCAGAGTTAGATCTGTGGCTGTGACTAATCCTTCATCCCTGCCTCTGTCTTTTACGATCCTCCTCTCTGTGGGTTTTCAACATTGCAAGAACTTCACCTCTACTCTGTATTGCTTCTCTGTGCCTGCAGCAGCTCATCTTTTAACTGTCAATGACTGCAACCATAATAAAAGGCCAAATTCTGGCAAACAGGCAAACAGCCCGTGGGATTACATTTAAATCAACTCACTTACCTCTTTCACACTTTGAGCAAACAAGATTTTATATGTTAATTTATTGCATTTTAATTTTTTCCTCAGTATATTAGTATATCAGTATATTACTGTATTACAGTATAAGTGTCTTTTCCACTAAAGCAAACTCTCAGTGCTGCTGTCTGCTTAACACGAGATTTCTCTGCACTAAATTTAGGTTTGAAAAGGCTGAATATTCCTGCAAAAGCAGTTTCAAATGTGCTTAGGACAGAATATCTGTGTATATATAAACTCTGGGGCCACAACAATAGCCAGAGACATATGGACAAGGTGAAAATGTTTCTATTAATCATGTAGACATCGCAGTGCCCTCTGTGGAGCAGTGGAAGGGCTTTACTATGATTCTCGCATTCTTTCTGCATTATTTAAATGAGTAGATCCAACTCATTAAGGGGATGATTAGGCTCTTTTTAGCAGAGCAGAGGGGAAAAGGGATTTATGAAAGCCTTGTTAAGTCTGCAAAAAGCACAGCCAGTCGCGGAGTTACACACAGCTGACTTGAGAATAACTTAACTGGCCATCGCATTTACTTGTGGTACAGCCTTGCCAGAAATAACATCTTTGTCGTGATTATGACAAAATAAGGAAAGCAACAACCACAAAGACACAATGCTACTTATTTGCTGAAAGTGTGAGCAAATCACAGCCATCTGTCAGCACATTCACTGTGTCCTGGTTTTCTGGCATTGGCTGGATAACATTCTAGCAAAGGGCCTCCATTTCGTAGCAATCAGTCCGTCACAACACTAACACAAACCCATGCTTTTATATCAGTAACAGGGAACCTTCTTCATCCCACAGCAGAATAAAACTAAGGAACATATGTGCCATGTTTACATTATAATTTAAGCGTGTGAACATGTTGAGATTGACAGGAGTTTTGAGATTATGGTGCTGGAGCAAAAGTTCAGTTTTTACATGATGATGTCCAGGTTATTCATTCTGATGGGAGTGTGAATAAATTTAAATATATGCACAAATGCCAACGTTGTGCATGTGCCCAGCACTTAAAAAAATAAAAAATAAAATAAATCAAGTTCCTTTTTGTGGGATCCGAACTGTTGGTTAAAAATTCACAGCAATCCATCCAACGGTTGTCCACTGAAGTGGTGGACACTGATATCCACAGAGCCATTCTGCTAGCTTGGCTTAAAGCTCCCTTTGGGCTTCTCCTAACTCTCTTTTGTACTTGATACTGTCTTTAAAAAAGTAATAACAAGAGCATACAGTAGAGGACAAGGGGACTGAGAATCCCTTACATCCTTATTTTCCTTTGCCATCTTTACTTTGCTGAGGGCTGGGGTTTGTTATGCCAGCAAACCACCCCACAGCCATGTCATTACTATGCTGTCAAAGCGGTGGTGTCGGGCTGTGGGGTTGGAGTGAGTAATGGTAGTGAGGTCACCATCTGTGGTATATGATATGACAAGGGCTGCAGGAGTCCCAGGCAAGTGAACAGCTTTTTGACAGAGAGCTGAAGAGCTCAGTATGGCAGTCTATCTGGCAACTGCAGCTCAGAATGCCACACATGCCAGAGAGACTGTGGATACCATTTAAAGAGCCTTCAAGTGAGTCGCTGTAACACACTATTTGTGAATAAGAAATTTTCTGGAATTAGAAATAGGTGCACGAGATGTTCGCTGTCATGCACAAATTATGTCCTGTGGGTATCTGCTTCCCTTTTAATTCTCCTTTCAATCATACGCTGTACTGTACTACGCCATGAAAAGCAGGAAATCATATGCAGGAGGAAAACTAACAGCTGGGATGACGGAGACTGAAGGGGAACAAGACCAAAAGAAAACAACAGTCACCTTTGACAACGAGTTCAGCAAAGTTTGAGACCCCAGAGCCCCTGGGGGACTGAGTGACGCAGCGGTAAAGGTCCTGATCAGTTCGCTGGACGCTGTCGAGCTGGAAGGACACCACAAAGCGCCGATGACTCAGGTGCTTGACTGATGCCATTGTTAAAATGTCCCCATTGTGTCTCTGGAAAGCAGAAAAAGAACAGAGTCAGAGAAACCAGGAGGGGCCATCATGTGTCCCTGTCTCTCTCACACAGATCTTATACAGCACAATAACACAGACTTTCACACACACACACAAGTGTAGCTGTTTTCTGTAGTAGTGTGTGAAATGAATAAAATACAAAAATGCATAGCAGTTCTGTTAGAGGTACTCTGAGTCTATAACACCTACAGAGACACAAAAGACAGAAAGGAATTAAAGGCTGAGATGTCCTCACTGTTACTCCTAAGCATGAGTCAAGTTGTCAACACCCAAGATCTTCTCATGGCATAATGCAACTTGATAAAGTCTCTCCATTACACCCTCGACATCTTTCAAACTCAGCATCCCAGTTTGTAATGAAGGCCTGAAGGCCAGCAGAAGACAACGGCTGTCACATACTGAGTAGCACTCACCGTGACTGTAAATTGGCCTTCAGTTGTAAAATTACTGGAGTGTCTCTTTAGCTGATGGAAGAGCTCTGAGCAGCTCTTCAGACTCACTAACTAAAACAGATTCTATCAAATATTTGCAATTAAAAGATGTGGAAAATCTGCAGATTTTCAATCTGCTTGGAGAAGTTTTTTTGGGAAATTTGAACAAAAAACCGTCTTTATGCTTTACATTGACTGCGTTATTGTTGCAGCGCATATTTGTGTGTTATCAACGTGGAGTCCCCAGAATATCTGTCTACGTTTGACTGTAATCTTATAGCATATACTCTGACCAGCCACTTCATTAAGTACACCTTGCTAGTACTGGGTTGGACCCACTATTGCTTTCAAAACTGTCTTAATTCTGGTCTGACTTCAACAAGGTGCTGGAAACATTCCTCAGAGATTTTGGTCCATATTGACACGTCAGCTTCACACAGTTGTTACAGATTTGTGGGCTGCACATCCATGATGCAAATCTCCCGTTCCACCACATCCCAAAGGTGCTCATTTGAGTACAGTGAACTCACTGTCAGGTTCAAGAAATCGCTTTCAGATGATCTGAGCTTTGTGGCTGGAAGCAGCCATCAGGAGACGATCACTGTGGTCATAAAGGGACGGACATGGTCAACAGCAATACTCAGGTAGGCTGTGGTGTTTAAATGATGCTCCATTGGTACCAAGTGTTCCAGGAAAACATCTCCCCACACCATTACACCAGCCCAAAAACCATGGTGCCAGACGGGCACATTCAAAATCACATTCAAGTAACAGGCAGCTGAACAGGCGTTCCTAATAAAGTGCCTTTCTGTTTAATTATTTCATTTGTCTTTACCGTGCTTTCTCCTTTTTTTTCCCTGCCTTCTATTTGCCTCTCCTTCCTTGTTTTGGTTCTTTGTTTACTTTGTCTTTTAAGTACTGGTTCATTATGTTTTATACACTGATGTTTTTATTATAAACACCCTCGAACACACAACATCCAGCCTTCCCCATTAAGACAGGGACACACACACACACACACACACACACACACACACACACACACACAACCTTTATGGTACCCTGCCCCCACAGTTACTGCACCGTGAACCCCAGCAACACAACGCTAATAATGTAGCAATACACACTTAAATTATTGCTATCTGGGTCAGTTCTTGTTAGAGCCGTGTGATTAAAAAGAAGAATCGTCCAGTTGTGTGCAATTTAATTAGAATGGCAGGACCATCTAACTGATTTAATCAGGCGATATTACAATCAGACGTGCTTTAATGAAAACAAATGAAATCTTGTTAAAATAATAGTGATTATGGGGGTAATATATGTCATGAGTGTCGTCCCATAATGGAGCCCATCTTCAACTTCATCTGTCCTTAGCGTGCAATGTTATTGAAGCAAAACATTTAACTGCTCAACAATTACAATCAGGAGACAGATGGACTTTAATGCATCGAAGTTTAATCACTTTAGCATAGCTAATACTTGAATAGCGGCATGAAGAGACAAGAAAGAGCGGAAATAGCCACTTTTTTCAGTCTAAGCAGAACATAAACAAAAGGGAATTAAGGCAGAAAGTGGGAACTGGACAGAAACGGTGACAGAGAACAGATTCCAGTGAATGTTGCATGATGCACCTAGCTGTAGCACTGTGAGAGGCCTTTCTCACATTGTTCCACGCCATTAAAACCACTAGCATCTGTCAAGTCCGCATTGTTTCACAATAACACATCGGCGCTGACATTTTTTCTCATGTTTTCAGGCCATTTTCTGTGTGTGAAATGGTGGACATGAATCATGATACTCATACCTTTGATCTGTCAGCTTTAACAGAATCAAAATGTGAGCACACTGTGATTAACAAGGAGACCTCTGGGTTATGCAAGGCTATCTGGGCTTCTGTTGTACTTCTGATTTGGGGCCTTCAAAAAGCCACAGACCACAGGAACCTCTGGCCGAATCTTGCAAACAAACACATAAACACACACCCCCTGATTAGGGTTAAAAAGTCAACAAACCTTGTAACCGCAGGAAAAAGAAAAAATAATTTAATCATACAGTCCATGCATGCTCCCTGCATATTTTCTATCCTCTTTATTGCCACCTAGTCTGTGGATTATAGAAAGGAGGCAGCAGAAATCAGAGTAAGTGAAATAGCATGAGATCACTTCATGTTACATAAACAATCTGGCTATAGCTAATTGGCGAGGAAACGACAAAAACGATCTGCTAATCTGGCAGGCGTGTGCAGTTGAGACTGCGCTACAGCTGGTACAGCAGACACAATCAACACGAAAGGGCACAGTAACAGAAAACAACCGAGATTTGACTTCATATGAAGGAAAAAAAGCCTGACAGGTATGTGATGAGCAGACAAAGGAAGAGGACAGCTCAAGGTAGAAGAGGGGGTGGGGTGGGGTTGGGGTATAGAGATTCCAGTGGCCTGAAGATCTCATTACAGTAGGCATCTGTAGGGTTATGTCAGCTAATTACCCAACGCATTTGTCTTCATCTTTTTGTCGTGACTAAATGGGTGGCTTGAAAAAAGAGGTGTGGATCAGGATACAGCAATTACCTAAATCACACATTTCCCATTTTCAAACAATGCAGAAGGTTTGCCTAGGTCAGCTCTGATTAACACTGGCTGCAGTGGGCGGTAGGATGTTGGCAAAAACACTGAATGTGTGGCTGCACAGTAACTGCAGCATGAGATGGATGCGCCTACAGCACAATAACATTAAGGTCTTTAATTGGGCCTCCAGAAAAGAAGAGTTTTAAAAACTAGTAATTCCTATGGACCTTCACAGAACAAGCCATTCTAGATGAAAAGACAGCTATCTAAAGTGCAGTACATCACATGAATACAGCACAGAAAGACAAGAACACAGTGATCCTATCAGCAAGGCAACATTTCAGAAACAGTGGAATAAAGAGGCTTCAAGGCCTTCATAGCCTTTACAGCATCAAACCTTTGTGTGCCATCTTTAGTTAAAGACAAATATGTCTGGGTCACATAATGATGACACAAAGAGGCTAACAGTTATATACGCAGTAAACTGTTATAGAATGTGAAAACTTAGCTATGAGTCACCAAATAGGACCTACGGATGAACCACTGAACAGCATACCCAGGATATCTTTCCATTATCTGGATTGACTTACCCTAACGCAGGGTTTCCTCTGTGTGTTCACATAAAAGGTGTATACTGATAGCAAAGTGACTGATTTTACAAAGGAACATAAAACTATAATATTACAAAAATATGAAGAGGTTCCTCAAATATTACAGATTGAAAGCAACAGAGCTGATGCAGACAAATCAGTGGTGTGTGTGTTTGTGAGAGGAAAAGTACTGTAGGCCTACAGTAGTAGTATTTAAAAGTGCTGCATTTAAAGCTCTTTGGTCAGTAAGACTGGAAAAGACCTATGTTATTAATAAAGGTTAGCCTATTTGAAGCCAGGAAAGAAAGCTGGCAAAAACACTGATTGTGTAAGTCAATAAACTTATCAATATCACAGCTCTGCCATTAAGACACAAGAGAATCTGATGGATTATAATCAAGTACTGTATGTTGGTAAACTAATATTAAAAGACAATTTTTGTTTTTATTATTTCACATGCAGCCTGGGTGGTGTTTAGCGGTCTGCAAGTAAAGATTAAATATAAAAACAGAATTCAAACACGCAGAGTCTGTGAAATTTTCAGATTAAGTCATCAAACACAAATAGGTGTCCTGGTTTAAGATCATACACTGCTCAAAATCAAATGAAAGAAACACTTAGAAATCAGATCTCAATGGGAAAAAAAAATCATCCAGGCTATCTGTACTGATATGGACTGAATCATGTCTTAGGAATGAAAGGATGACACGTCGTTTGATGGAAATGGAAATTTATCAACCTACAGAGGGCTGAATTCAAAGGCACTCCAAAAATCAAAGTGAAAAATGAAGAATGCAGCAGGCTAGTCCTTTTTGCCAAAATTTCATTGGAGCAACTCAGAATGATATTCAGTTTGTATGGCTCCCATGTGCTTGTATACATGCCTGAGGGATCTCCTCCCAAAGCTGGACCAGGGCATAATGTCCCAGAGGTGTTCTATTGGATTTAGGTCAGGCGTGTACGGGGGCCATTCAATGGTATCAATTCCTTCATCCTCCAGGACCTGCTTGTATATTCTCACCACATGATGCCGGGCATTGTCGTGGACCAGGAAGAATCCAGGACCCACTGCACCAGCATAGGGTCTGACAATAGGTCCAAGGATTTCATCTCCATACCTGATAGCAGGCAGGGAGTCATTGCCTAGCCTGTAGAGGTCTGTGTGTCCCTCCATGGATATGCCTCCCCAGACCATCACTGACCCACCACCAAACCAATCACTCTGAACGATGTTACAGGCAGCATAACATTCTCCACAGCTTCTTCAGACCCTTTCACATCAGTCACATGTGCCCAGGGTGAACCTGCTCTCATCTGTGAAAAGTACAGGGTGCCAGTGGTGGACCTGCCAATTCTAGTAGTCTACGGCAAATGCCAATTGGGCTCCACAGTGCCGGACAGTGAGAACAGGGCCCACTAGAGGACCTCAGGCCCTCAGGCCAACCTCATGAAGTCCGTTTCTGATTGTTTGGTCAGAAACCTTCACACCAGTGGCCTGTTGGAGGTCATTTTGTAGGGCTCTGGCAGAAAACCTTCAGGCAATAACAGAAAAGATGGGGAGAGGAAGAATGTCAGTGGACCTGTAAAAAAACATTCCTGTTTGGGGGTGGAGGGGGGGGGGGGGGTCTCAGTGTTGTCCCTGTAGTGCACCTGTTGTTAATTTTATTAACACTAAAGCAGCTAAAACTGATTAACAACCCCCTCTGCTACTTAACTGACCAGATCAATATCCCCGACGTTTAACTGCCTTGATGCTGTACCCCGATTAAAAAGTGTCCCTTTAATTTTTTGAGCCAATAATATTGATGTAAAATTGTTTGCAGCCGACAGGAAAAAAAAATAAAAAATCAAGGTCCAGGAATCTGCATGTATTACTGATGCTCATCAGGGAAAGACAAAGACCCTTTAGACCCTCCTGCTGTCTGTGCACTGAGATCTTCCAGGATGGGTGATACTATTTTACAGAGAATCGATTGGCCAGTAGGCAGTGATTTCATACCTGCTGATCTATGATCTGACTTGCTTGATATAACTTGCTCTGGAGCAGGTGAGATCTGCAGCATAAGTTACCATGGCGACATAGCCTAGTAAAGTACAGAAAAAGCAGGGCCTTCGTAGTACAGAAAACCCAGGGTTAACTCTGAATAAGAAGAAATCCTTCTTCATAGTACTGGCCTCAGGACTACTGACTACATGGTACAGCTTCTTCTTGAAGTGGACGTTCCAATTTCTTTTTGAAAAGTCAATCAAATAACTACAAAGAAGGAAAAAAAAAGTGAAATAAACTTGACTATAAAGGCACTTGCGAAATGACCACAATGTTTATAGTTGTTTGTGTCTTTTTCTGTGTGCAGGATGTGTTTCTCTTCAAAGGAAGTGTGTGATGCCTTTTACATGTCCCATGTGCACAGGGAGCCTTGTCTAATAATCTGCCTACAACCTTAGGCACTGGAGTTAGTGAGATAAGTATTAAAACCAGTCTTCCCTTTGCACTGTTGCCATATTGAAGGTAAAAATACAACAGATGTTTAGCTATAAACACCACCATGAAGCTCTAACCTCCAACAGGAACTTCTCAGCCTCTGATGCTCTTCCAGCAGCAACACACTGGAAAGTGGCATTCTGCCCAGCATTGACCTCCTCATCGCCTAGCCTGGAGAAGTGTGGCGCCTTATCTAAAGAGACAGACAGAGAGAGACACATTGGGAGACCAAAAAAAACACTCCATTACCTTTCAACTGTTCACAATGACAGTGTCAGACTAAGATAGCTTTTTTTTTTACAGGTTTTCAAATATATAAACAGGAACTTCAACAGAAAAAAACAAACAGAAAAAAAATGTTTTTTTTTTCTGGTGTATTTGTGTTGACAATGGGAGGATAGCAGCTGACGCACATCCCGGCTGAGAGCAGGCTGGGAGCAGCTATGACAGGTAGAGGTTATGTGGGATAGTTTCCAAATCAAATTGGAAAGTTAAGAAAAGAACAGTTCAGCCAATGAAAGACAATCCTGTTTCTAAGTTCTGATTGGGTAAGAAGCCAACAGCCCACCAAATTCACACGGCCCATCCCATCTTCACACTGTATTCAAGAGTCACACCATGCTCTTAAGCAGCAGACCTCTTATTGCTCTAACTCAGGTACAGGTATGGAGCAAGTAAGGTTAGTGTTACAGATCTAAATTTTAGCTTTGTTATATATTTGTACTTTACACTTAATTTTGTCACACACAGATACAGCTGGCCAAAACTGGCTTTATTGGACAATTGATTTTCATTTTCAGATTCTCCACAGCCGAGATTTAGTCAAACCTGCATTAAAAAAAGTTAAAATAAGAAGTGGAATAAAAATGAATTCATACTAATACAGTGCTCAACAAATTTTTTAGACCACCACCCAATGTAATGTTCATGCCACAGGTGCCCCAAAATGTTTCTGTAATAGTTCATCCACGAGCTCATTAAAATTATAAATTTAATGCTAAAATAGAATTATTGTTGTTATCCATGAAATTTACTGTTTTACAATAAAGCAGAAAAAAATGTAAATCACATTATTAATTTTTGATTAAGCATTACAGATATTTACTTGCATTCCTGAACAGAAAATTTAGTTTAGGGGTTCAACGTTATGCTCGATTAATTAAGAGAAGTCCAGTGTACCGGCTCAAATTTGGGTACAAAAACGTGAATTCAGTCTTTTTTTAAAGAGGCTTTTAACAGATTTCTAAAAATATTAGTGTCCTGGTTTTTATGACAGATGGTCTAATAAATTTGTTACGATGGAGATTCTGTAAATGCAAATGTGGGCAGTGGATCGCTCAGAATCCAGCGCTAAAATAACTTACAAACAACATCAGATTAGAGGGAATCTATAGATAAGCACAATGTGGGAGTGAATCTGTGGAAGAAAAGCCAGAGAGTGAGCATCAGCTCTCTACATTTCGACTAATAATGTCCCAGCAAGCTGTGCGGAGCTGCCAGTGAGTCAGTGTGTGGGAGTAGCCCTCTCACCCAACTCCATGATTAACAATAGAGCAATGAGTACCAAACCCCTGCAGAGCCAAATCACTGGGTAAATGCTGGCAGCACTGCCTGCCAACTCTGAGAGATGGGGTAGCAAAAGTTGACGTGTCACTCTGGATGACTGACAGGAAGAGAATGCGGAGCTGCTGTGAAGCTGAAGCATCAGGGGGAAGCAAATGTTTGCGTCTCACTCATCTCCTGCCTGGTTTTGCACAAGACTCTGTTCCCATCTAGCTGCGAGGAAGATGACAATTTCTTCATCTTGTTTGTGTACAGTAAGTAAAGGAGAGTGCTTGCATTTGTACCCCACATGTGGCCATGTTTCCTTTGAGTGACTTTCCCTCCTAAGGTTTATTCATAATTCATGCAATGAGCCAAATATACAGTAAACAAACACTGAAATAAGTGTGAATAGAAAAGAACAAGCCCTACATTTGGAAAGAACTGCAGTGTTATACAGCTAAATGTGTCAGATCCTATCCTCGGGACTCTTTAGCGTGATAAATATTTTATTGGACTGCAACACTGGTTTCAGAGTCAAAGATTAGGACACAGGAGAATACAAGGAAAATGTCAACCATGCTTTAACCAGTATTCATAAAAAGGAACTTGTTGTTTAGAGTTACTTTTTTGTTTCCTTGTATGCAACACTTATTGACTTTTCAGTCCTTCTTTTCTTCCTCCACACTCTTTGCTGCCAAGTAAGGCAGGCTGGCTATGTGCCACATCATAAGGCATGTTCAGGTCTTGATGAGAGTCTTAATTATTTAATGACCACAGTGGGAGCATTCAGAAGTTGCCATCTGCTATGTCTGGAAGTAACAGGGTGTCTGACTGGGTGATATGCATACAGTATGGGTATGAAGCAATCTTACGGGCAAATGTTCACTTAATAGAACTTCTGGTGGTATCCTGTGTAACATGAAATCCCTGAGGTGTCCAACTCAACTTGAATAGAGAAAAAAAAGCAAAAAAAAAAAAAAAAACAGGGATAAAACAGAGAGCCCCATGAGAGTAAAATATCCTTCAAGCTTGTGTCGGGTATATAAGTCACTTGAAAGCAGTGTGGATCAGGTGTTAAATGTGCTATGAGCTGACAAGAGCCTTGTGTTCAGCAGTGGCGCTGTACAGGGAGTATGTAAGCGACAGGGAGAGACTTTGTCCAGGTATTAAGCTCATGAGCTTTAGTGAATACATTTTACACAGAGACTGTACAGCACTGTGCAAAAGTCTTGAGCCACCCATAGTTCCTTTATATATTGGTAGAGTTGAGCAAAAATTTCAAAATTGGATTGATCACTCCATCAGACCTGTTACCACTGATTTTCAGTCCAGTTCTTGTGTGATGTGGCATACCTCAGCCTTTTCTCCTTGTTTCCCTTCCTTAAGAATGGCTTCTTGACAGCGACACTTTTACTGAGACCATTTCTGATGAGCTTCAGTGAACATTTGATGGATCGACTGAAGGGCCAGATGCATCTCTCAGGTCCCGTGTCAGCTCTGTGCTGGATGTTTCCAATTTCTTAAGGACATGACTTTCAGATACTGTTCATCCGCTGTAGATAGTTTTTTGGTCTGTCACAACTCTTTTGGAATTACCTTGTTGGCACAAAAATACCATAATAATGTGTGTCTGTCATACTGTGTTATTTTTGGCATTTTTCATAGATTCAACTGAAGAAATGGGAACAAACTATGTGTTTTTGTAACACGCTACGAGTAACAAAGTGGCAGCACGGTGGCGTGGTGGTTCGTACTGTTGTCTCACAGCAAGAGGGTCCTGGGTTCAAATCCACCATCTGGCTGGGGCCTTTCTGTGTGGAGCTTGCATGTTCTCCCCATGTCTGCGTGGGCTCTCACTGGGTAATCCGTCTTCCTCCCACACTCCAGACATGCAGTTAGTAGTGTTAGGTTAACTGGTGAGTCTCTAAATTACACAGAAGTGTGAATGATTGTCTGTCTCTCTGCCTTAGCCCTGCGACGGGCCTTCAACTTGTCCAGGGTATGCCCTGCCTCTCGTCCCCCCATGACCTTGAATTGGATAAGTGGAAGAAGATGGATGGATGGAAATAATCCAGTGCCAGTAACTGTAATCTGGTGTACACACAAACATAGAAGGTGGCAGCACTGCAGCTCGACACTGATTGCCACCAACCGTAATATGAAGGAAGGAAGAAGAACTACAAAGCCAGACCACAGTGTGTGGCTACAGCTGCTGCACAAAATCAAGTTGAACTGGAAGACAGATAACACACTCTACCAGCGCCTGGAAAAATGTTGGCTTGTTATTGCTGGAGTTTTGGGGAAATTGCTGAGATATCAGCAGGAGTTTGTTTGGTCAACATAACTGTGTAGCGAAAACCTGACATTGTGACAGCCCCAGTGAGTTTATAAAACAGTATGATGATGCCTATATCCATCTTTTATATACTATTTATATACTGTTGTTTTACACAATGTTGTCAAGGGTTGGAAACGAACTTTTCCACCACTGACACAAAAAGTCCTGTGCAGCAGAGAGCCATTTGTTATAACAAAAAAACAAAAAAACAACCCTGAAGAGGAAGCTTTTTCATTAAGCTTTGAAATGCAGTTAAATGCAGAAAACCCCTTTATGTACTAAGTGGCCTCTTCCCATAAAGACAAAGAGAAGGAAAATGCAAAAGCCTTCACAGAGACTGAATTCGAGATTACACTGATTAACAAATAAATCTGCCTGTCAAAGCACTGCTAGAGGCAAAACGACAGGTGTGTTCTCAGGTGGAAGGGAGTGTTGGCATTTGGGTGTCACAGTGTCTTAATAGCACTGCCGTTGTCACAGTATGCCCCAGGAGAGCTTGTAGTACTAATACAAAAGGTCAATCAGCCATTACTCTTCCCCCCTCATCCATTTATGCTGCTTTAAAATCTACCCCCCCCCCCTCCAAAAAAAAAAAAAAAAAAAAAAATTGCTAAATGTCTCTTTCCTGCAGCATCTTCTGTAATTGCAATCCACTGTCAGGAGGAGCACTTACAGCAAGGATAGTTGAGCACCATGATGTCATCTATGGCAATGTAGCCTCGCCGCTCCCTGGAAACTGTTGCCTCAATCAGTACCTGCAAAAGTGAACATTAATAAATGATGAGCGGATTTCATTCATTACCAAAGCAGCTAAAGCATATACTTGTGATTAACCTAATGCTCTCAAAGCTGAAGAGTGAGAGCTGTAGAGGGCTGTGTGAATTCTCCTGCACTTGTTCCTTTACTGCGACAGACGTATTAATTACAAACAAACCCATCACTGCAAGTTTTACCTCAGTCCACAGGGCCAAGGGAAATAATTGATTTATCAGGAGGTATACATTGTTGTTGTGTCCCATTCTAAATGCAGGATCACCACAGTAGCTGATAATGCAACCTGCCACGAGACTCGAGGGGAGGACAAACCTCCGCAGCCTCCTATGGAACAATAAGCTGGATGAGCTGTGGACTCTCATGAAACCTAATCAATATCAAATCACCATGCCCAGTAACACTGAGAGAGTTATGAGACGCAGGGGTGAAGTTTGTTTTTGCAGCACCAAGGACAGTCTCCAATCCACATGTTTGATCAAAGGCCAGCTTTGAGTTATTGTTTCTCATAATCCTCTGACAAAATGATTACAGCATGGTTCCCATCACTGGGTTTTGATTTGTACTGAGTCTCTGATTCCTGTGTTTGGCAGTGTCACTGAAATATTATTGAAATACCATGTAAAAATGGAGCTTTGTGTTGTATACCAATTAAACCAGAGCTGGTTACTTGTTTCTATACAAGGTGCCAATATCATACATGAGTCCCGTGACTTGAGCTTTTGTTTTATGAACACTGAAGTGCATTCCTGATGGTAACGATAGTAGTTTGACTTAAAATAATCCTAAACATGCCCACGTGCACATGTCTCATAGAGTTCAACAGCAAATCCACCACAACAGAGAGTTTTTTTGCCTTTATTTTTTCTTCTCCAAGCTTCAGTTACATGACTGTAACTGAATGCTTCTCTGCCAATACCAAAATTATACTTTGCAAAACCTCAGCCTGAGAGTTGGTTATGTTTTTCTTTTTCTTTTTTTTTTTCAAAACTTTTTGATTCACACCAGAGGAACTATGACATCCACATCATCTTTGCCACCGCAATCCTCTTATGTTTGAACACCTAATTTAAGAGTCACAATTGCATCTTCAGGACCTCTGGCCCAAATTACAGCCTTCCACAGTCAGCAGGACAGAGATAGTCCACCTTCTTGAGCTTTGAAAGAAAGACGCCAGCCGGTGTGACAACAAACTCAGCCATGCATGACCCCTAAAGGCACCTTCACAGAGAGATGGTGATGGGATGTGAGGAGATTGGGGTCAGTTGGAAAAAAAAAAAAACTCAGACAGAATGCTATACAGGAAGCCAGGCATGCACAGAGGGGAGGCTTGAAGCTTGCAGAAGGAGAAGTGAAGTGGAGAGAAGAGGAGAGGTGAAAGGGAAAGCAGGAGGAAAGGTCCTGGCTGCTGGGTCTCCTGGACTTGGAGACTGACCCTGCTCTGTCCACAGCTGGCTGCTCTACTCACAGAGGAGCACTGAGGCTAATCTCCTTCTGTCAGAGTCAATTTTCCTGTTTGTTCCCACACTTTGCCAGAACCTGAGCTGGAAGATGGCACCACTCTTCAAAAGCAATATTAACATTTCCTGTTTTCATCATTTCTATTTTCCCCCTTCTTCAGGTTGTCAATTCTCTTAAAAGCAGCATCCTCCTCTTTTATTTGATTTTCACTCTCTTTCCATTTTTCACTGTCTGTCTTTATTCCTTTCATTTTTCTCTCATGTCTTCCTTCCTTAACTCCTTACAAGCCCCTACTTAACATAAAAAAACTATAACTGCTATAATGAAACCATAATATACTTCAGTATGTTGACCTCAATTAGCTGTGTAAACACACGTGGCCATGCCATTAGACTAACATCAAAATTAGCCAGAAACACTGATTAGGCTTAATGGTATACAAGGCAGAGGGAAAAATGTCTTGGAAGTCTAATTAAGGTGTTATTACTCTCTGCTGAGCTAAAGCACTGAGGAGATTGATTGCTGGTTAATCCTCGAACTTCTTAGCCATTAGGAAAGCGGCTTTTTAAGGGGGAGAGTGTCAGAGCATTTGTTTTAATAAACAACCTCTGCAGATTTTTATTGAAAGCCACTTTCCCAATGAAACTTTCCATGTGCCTATTCTTTATTATAATGAGCTGCTGCTTTACTTATACAGGATAAAAATGCAGGCATCATCTTCTAAAGATAAAAAAAAAAAAAAAATTAAAACGTGACACTGCAGTGATTTATGGCTGATATAAAATGCACATTATGAGAACATATTACATTACCCTGTAATATTGGCTTTTAGAAACAGTTATAATGGATAGAAATCTAGAGACAATTTATTTGGCCCTATAAACTACCCACTGCTTTTCTCCAGTCATGAGACACAATTAGACACACTGGGCTTTCACTCACCATTAGACACAGTCATGCATTTAATAAATAACTCCTCAAAAAATTCACTGACAAACGGTTGCATGCTGAAATAAATCTGATTGGGTAGGACATGCCAAAGGATAGCAGCCAGTGTCTGCAGATATGATTTCAATGTCAAGAATCTCAATTCGCTCTGTACAGTATTAAAAAAGAAAAAAAAATTATATAGCCATGGGCTCAGCTTGAGGACTCTCAGCAGGCTATTGCGAGGAAAATAGGAGATATTATCAGACAAAGGGGAGTCATGCCGATTCTCATTTACAAGTCTTTGATGTGTTTAACACATGCTATCTTTTTCCTTTTCAACTGGAATTGGTTTAATAAGTAAACGAGATGACATCATGGGAGACGGCATGAAAAACAGTCAAGTGAAAAAGAAAGTACACCCTCTTTCAATTCTAAAGTTTTAACTCTCGAGACATAATTTAAATAAATAAATAAATAGTAGCAGAAGTGTTGTCAGTTTGCTGGTCTGGAGCATTCAGCTGTGTGTTAACACAGGAGGAAAGCTTAGAGAAGCAGCTGTTGCTGCCCATCAATCTGGGAAGGGTTATAAGGGCATTTCCAAACAATCTGAAGTCCATCATTCACAAGATTATTCACAAGTGGAAAATATTCAAGACAGTAGCCAATCTTCCCAGGAGTGAACATCCCAGCAAATTCACCTCAAGGTCAGACTGTGCAATGCTCAGAGAAACTGCAAAAAAAAAAAAAAAAAAACGAAAAAACAAGAGCTACATCTCAGACTCTTAGCATGTTAAAGTTCATGGTAGTACAATAAGAAAAAGACTGAACAAGTACGGCTTGTTTTGAAGGACTGGCAGGAGAAAGCCTCTTCTCTCTAAGAAGATCATGGCAGCACGGCTTAGGTTTGCAAAGTTCCATCTGAACAAACCACAAGACTTCTGGAGCAATGTCCTTTAGACAGACCAGAACAAAGTGCAGCTCTTTGGCCATGTTAGTTAGTGCATATTAGCACAAACACCTCATACTGTCAAGCATTGTTGTGGAGGGCTGATTTGGGCTTGTGTTCAGACACAGGCCCTGGGCATCTTGCAGTCACTGAGTCGACCATGAACTCTTCTGTATACCAAAGTCTTGTAGAGTCAAATATGAGGCCATCTGTCTGACAGCTAAGCTGTGGCTGAAACTCAGTCACGCAACAGGACAATGATTCCAGGCACAGCAGCAAATCTACAACAGAACAGCTGAAAGTTCAGACCTCAACCTGACTGAAACGCTGTGATGGGACCCAAAGAGAGCTATGAATAAACGAGTGCCTGCAAACCTCAATGAACTGAAGCAACACTGTGAAGAAAGAGCCAAAATTCCTCCACAACGGTGTGAGAGACTGATAAACTCATACAGAAAATGAGTACTTCAATTTATTCCTGCTAAAGATGGTTCTACACGCTGCTGAATCAAAGGGAAGTCTTCACATGAACTGCTCAGAGTGCTGTAAAAACGTTCTGTAAAAACATTCTAAATTAAAAAAAGAGGTAAAACGCACAATAAACAAAACAACTCTATCTCAAAAGTTTCTACAGATATCACACATATATAGAGATAAATAAAACTATCATAAATTCTTTTGGGCACGACAATCATGTGGGAATGTTTGGCATGGTGTCATCCCTACAATGTACAATTAACATTTCATAGAAATCATAATATCCTTAAAGCTTTAAAACAGGTAAAAGAAAAGAAAGAAGTAAAATATGATGTCTGAAATATCAACACATGGGGAAACATGAGAAAAGCAAGTCTGACATTTTGAACAAGAAGAAGAAATGAGAAGAAAGAAGATGTTTGGCTGGGCGTGAGGGCACTGGGTGACTTCAGTGCAGAGGTGCGTGTCTCTGGCTCTAGTTAGCAGTCTTTGGGGGCTGGATAACATCTTTAATATTTGATAACAAGATTCTCCAGGTATTGCAAACACTCCTACAGATATGAGGCAGAGAGAAATATGGCAATGTACAGCAGATCACACACGCACACGACCTTTTCAATCGAGACATCTCAAGGTGATCTTACTCCTTTCCATTTTCCTTCCCGAAATCCATTGCACTCCAAATCCCAATTTCATAACTCCGATAGGAAGAAGAGATGTGGGTGTAACTCCTGTCACCCCTGACATTAACATAAAGGGCAACCTGATCAGAAAATAAAAAGTTAAATCACGATTTGTAGTGAAATAACTACCAACGTAGACATGTTTAGGAGGGAAAAAAAAAAAAAACGAAAGTCTTTCATTAGTGATAAAATCCTCAAACACGCGCGCTGCATACAATCAAGAAAATAATTTTTCAAATCACCAGGAAAGCGAACAAATAAGATTGGAGTGATTGTGGTTTTCAGCATATTAATCCCCTTAGTTTTGGTGATTATCAGAGAATTTGTCAGACTCCTCTTAATTACATTCCACAATGACATTTTCAAGACATAAACACAGACTGAGTGCGTGCCCTAAACAAGGTATTTCATTCCGCCCCAAAATAGGAAAGGCTCAAGTGTAAATCTCACATCTGTATCTGTGCAGTGTCAAAGGCTGACATTTGGTATGCCCGTGCTGTAGGCAAGGAACTGGGTCCTCCAATATGTCCTGAAATCTAATAAGGCAGAAGAACCTGCGGATTTAAAAACTGTCTCCAAAAGCGTGTGCGTTCTCCTGGGATTTATTTTAGTCACAGACAATGATAAGAAGGGCCTATTATCCACCACTGCTTCAAAAGAGTGCTTTTCCACTTTTAATGACAGTGTAAATCAGCCTGCCTATCACTTAAAATCCAAAGTGGAAGTATTACACATGCTATGAAGCTAATATAAACAAAGACCTTCACCATTTAAAGTCACAGAAAGCTGCTGCTGCTACAGAGATAAATAATTTTAAAGTGAATGCTGTGCCATTGCAAACTGCTGTTCTCCTTTTTTTTTTAATGCAAAACTATCTTTTCCCCACTGCTTTTTGTTGCTGCTTAACAATAGAGGATGGCTAGCACTATTAGATGCTATTAAAGAAAACATCCAGCTTTTACACCTCCCCACTTACCCTCCTCTCTGTTCTGTCTGTGTAACAGAGAGCAGTGACGTGTTGCAAGACAAGACCCTCTGTCATTCCACAGTGATGAGGTTTTTGACTGCTGAGGGATTAGCAATGTAAGCCGTGGCATATGTGACTTTGTGGGGGCAGTTTGTTTTGTTTCCTTTGTATTCAGAAGCAGTATGAGGTCAGCTGAGTTAAAGTGAAATGTGAGATGAAAGTAAAAGAAAAAAAAAAAAAGAGAGAGAGAAAGCTGCATTGCTTTAATTCCCTACAAGCTGAAATAGTTTCTCTAATGGTGCCAATAGCTAGTGATCAAATCCCAAATATCAGCAAATTTAATCCAATCAATCTGAACACCGTGTACCCCCACCCCTCTTCCCCAACTTCAGATGAAAGCCAGGCCATTAGCAGTTTAAGCTGTTCTATTAAAAGGCACTACTGTCAATTCTAATTTAAGTGTAAGGCCCATCTTCTTCTTCTCCTCTTGTACTGTTTGTCCTGTCTTCAGAGCCATCTACTCCTCCTCCTTATAAGCCCATTATAAACCTCCTTCTCCTATCTGGAGCCTCTCATTGGCAGCCGCAGCATAATTCTGACTCACCTATGAGCCATCACTGTTTACTGGGATGCTAACGAGACTGTGAGACGAGAAAGTACACAGCTCCTCTGAGAGAGAGAAAGGAGTAAACCAGTGTTGGTCAAAAAGCAAATTCAATGGTACATTTTACTATTTTATTTAGGACTTATCTGTGCTGATGTTATGATAGAGCGAAACAGTGATTAGTGAATCTGTTTTATAGCACAGAGATCGCAGCTCAGGTCTCGGTGTATCCGACAGCCGAGAAAAGCCTTTTATCCGAACTCTCTACCATTTCCAGCTCACTCACTGTTGAGCGTTCAGAATAAGAACAACCCCTACTTAATGTATTTAATAAGGGTATAGTGAAATCATAGATTCAAACTGAAAATGCCAAGAAAAGAAAAGAATCTGACAGTGCGGACCTCGTTATTTGTCACTGATGAGCAGTTTCACTGGCAGGCATCCATTGCTAGCCTGTTTATGGGGCCAAAGCTCAAGAGATTGTGTGACTGGATTTGGCACTGATTAGTGCAGCTTGCTGTCCTCGTGTACAGTTAGTGATTTGTAGCTACTGACTTGACATCCAGAAATATAGTTACAGATGGTAGCGTCACTAACTCAGTGGGTTTCTCTATAGTAGTTTGTTTCTCTTTGAGAAAAAGAAAATAATCCCCCTTCCCTTACACAGAAAAGTTTTTTCTTAGGTCAAAAAACTTTCCTGTGTAAATATTATAGAAGTAGCTCTCTAAAGTATGCTTGAAATAATATTATTTTCTACTATGAGTAAGGTGTCCCTGAGCGTAATTCTATTCTGTACAATATATACATCTGTTTGATCCTATTAACCTAACATTGTTTACCTTATTTTTCAGATCACATGATGCTGAGAGAAAAGCATCATCCTGCATCTAGCCCCAGGCTTGAACAATACTAAGGACTATTATTTACATAGTGAAGGTCACATCTTGCAGGGCTGAATAGAATTTAATTAAGTCAGCAGGATTGACAGTTCTTGATAAAATGCACACTACTCAACTTAATTGCTTTTTGACAGCTCCGCAGAGTTTGCAGAAAGAAGAAATTGGATTAATAGACGGATAACACTCACGCTCACCTGACTGTGCCATGTGCAGACCACAGCACTTCAGGCACACTCAGTGCATGCCAGTCACTGTCTGTGTGCTGTATGCACACAATGGCATGCCATGCAAATTGTTAGAGTCAACTTAAAGTACAGAAAAACAAGCCTAGCAGGGTGAAACCTCCACCAGGCATTCCCTTGTGAGATCTACTTAGGTGCTTTATGCAGTAGCATTGGATGCATCCACAAGGGAATCAGTGCTAATTAAGTTGCAAATGCAAGTAATTAACTTCACCTCGAGGCTAAAATGAGTAGTGATCAACGGAGCCTTACTGTGTAACATTTTTCAGCTCTACAAGATGTCGGTCAATGGGTCTGTATATATCTTCATCATAAAAATAACTCCTGTAGCAGCAGCACATGGCTGTTTTCATTAACACATCAGACATCCAAAATCAAAACAAGAGAACCTAATGAAGAATTTAAAGCATCACTTTCATCATCACATGTAAATAAGAAATCTCGAGGCAAGATTGTCTGCGTGCGTACCTGGTATTCATTAGGCCAGAAGGTGCTGACAGCAAGCTCGACCTGATGCCACTGTTTGCCATGAGTCCCCGATGTGTTCCACACAGGACTGCCAAGTGGACCGCCGTTGACTCTCACGTATGCCCGTAGGGCCCCGGGACTGTGGCCATCACGGCTATACAGGAAGTAGCTGAACTGGACACAGTGCGTGTCGTTTTCACTCAGTGTCTGCAGCAGCAGCTGAGCACGATGACCCACGGCATGCTGGGAGGAGTTCACCAGCATATAGGAGCCTGAAACACAGGACAGAATGCAACAGTCATTTGTTGTATGCAAATTTTGTGTGTCATTATAATAATTTATCATTTGAGAACATTGCTGACAATACATGTGTAACACATTTTAAGAGTCAGGGTCATTCACTGTGGAGTCAGTGTGATGTCAGCTGTTCTGTATTGCCTGGTTTAAGCCTGAAAACAATGTAATAGTTTATTTTAAATCATTGTGTCCCTGTGCACCGACTGTCTCACACGCGTCAGAAACAGACATCATTTACAAGTTGTGGCAGTGAAGCGTGCATTTTTAAAAAGTTAACAAGTCTCTAAAATGCCCGAGGTGTTTATTCATTTTAAATTGGAAAATGAAGTCAACCAAACAGACACTCGTGCTATCTTCTATGCCCGTGTTTCCTGAGGCTGTAATAACTTTTTGGACATTCATGTATTTTTCATTCATGTATTTTACAATTTGACTGGGTTGATGTCTTTAAAAACAACAGGCAATATTGGAAACCATGGTATGAGTTTATTTATATATGCTGAAAAAAAATTAATAATGCATAATGGGAAAATATACAATCTACGGTACTGTGCAAAAGTCTTGAGACACCCCTCATTTCTTTATATGTTGTGACAAAAATGGGAAATAGGTGAAACAATTTGTAGAAACTTATAGACACACATTTAAATGCAGAATATAATGCAATTCTAACAAGTGTGAAAGTCAGTATTGGTTTTGACCATCTTTACTCTTCAGGACAGTCTGAACTCTCATAGGCAGCTTTCTTGTATTTCTTTAAGTAGTCTTTGGGAATAATTCCTGAAGGACATTCAAGGGTTCAATAAAGGTCAGTAGATGACTGATACTGTTCCACTGTGTGTTTGTCTGATTACACTGTTTTGGCAGTGTGTTTCATTGTCACGCTGAAAGATGGTATTGCATGGTGGATCGAAATCCTACGGTACTTTCTTTGGATGTTGGCTGCCTTTTGTTCCATTCACTATCAAGATGATCCCACACTGCTTCACTAATGTTGAGTTCTGAGCTCTGGGGAGACCAAAGCTTGACTGATAGCGGTCCATTGCTTGTTTTTACTGCATTGGCAGTGTGTTTGGAATCACTGTCATGCTAATAAAATGAAGCTGTTGCCGATCAGATTGTACTGCATGGTGAATAAAAATCTGACTGTACTTTACCCTGTTCATAATTCCATCAATTTTGACAAGATCTCCAACACCACTGGCTGAAATGCAGCTCCAAACTATGACAAACTATGTTTTTACAGATGGCTGTAGACACTCACTGCTGTACCTCTCTCCAGACCTCCTTCATACATACTGATGATGATTTGAAGCAAAACTTTTGGATTCATCGCTCAATAAGACCTGTTGCCACTGATTTTCAGTGTAGTTCAGTGCAGTTTTTGTGTAATTTGGCATACCTCACTCAACCTTTTCTCCCCTGTTTCCTTGCATGTCTTCTGTCAGTCACCCTTTCACTGAAACCATTTCCGATGAGGTTTCAGTGATCAGTTAACACTCAGGTTTGCTGGATTTTTCCTATTTCTTGATGACATGACTTTCAGATACTGTTCATCTGCTGTAGATAGTTTTTAGGCCCGTGTTTTTGTGACAGGCTGCTAGTAACATAGTGCCTGAAGATACCATTTAACATTGGTTCATTGCTAAGCTTTCTGTTACAGTATATGTAGACACAATAGTGGTCGATTCCTTGAGCTTTTTTTATGTTTCAGTGAGTCATGGTCAGGAACATAGATTGAAAATGCGAATGACAAAAAAGCAGCCAATTTCCAAAGAAAACCTTTGAAAGACCTTCAGAAAGCCTGGAGAGCTAATGCTCAAGACCACTTGAAAAATGACAATAAAGTCTGGCTCCTTCGAAGTGAAATATAAAGAAATGAGGGGTGGCTCAAGACTTTTGCACAGTACTATACAAGTGTATAACAGGAGGAATTTGAAAAAAGAGAATAAATTAGTTACATCTGTGCTTATACTGTGAACATGTTCATAGAACAGACTTGTTCATCTAATTTAAGTGGTTGAGGTTTGCAAATGAATCACTGAGGCATTTTGGGGAAGCAGAGTCATGTGAACCAAGGCAAACATATCAGACAAGGAACAAATCTTTTTTTAACCACTTTCACAGGGTGAATCAGAAAGAAGAAAAATGAAAGTATTATCCAGCAAGTCACTGCTATGTGTGTAGGTGGTTGACAAAAGGAAAAAAAAAATTAAATGTGCGCTTTGAATGCAGAGACACATTCAGTTCTGGCTACGGCAGCAGTGAATACTGGAGACAGACGAGGGGACCGAGTGAGAAAAAAATGGCAAACTGAGTGAGAGAATGAGCTGATGGCCAGTTTCCCTCTTCCCTCTTCACCAAGGTGATGCCGAGGTATAAACGAGATTCACAAACCCCCCAAAGCCTCCTCTAATCAGGATAACATAACCCCATTGCCCTTTGCCTCGCATCTGTCCCGCCTTGAGTCTGTGCCCGCTAACGTGATTAGCACAACAATGTTTGGAGACCTTCCTGTGTACTCACATAATCAAGCCTGTTGTCTTTGTACTCCAAGGTCTTTCTGTTCTCAGTCAGAAATGAGCCTGAGAGAGCAGACAGTCACAGCCTTGGCGCCAGGTGTCCAGAAGACATTTATTCTCCACTCAGATGTAATAGCATGTGAACGGTGCATAGCCAGACAGAGGAAAAAATTCTTAACATCCCACTCAGTTTGCACCTCTGAAATAGGAAACTTTTCTCAGAAAATGCATTCTGTGCAAAATATAACCAAAGCACCATAACTACAGAAGTACTGCGAATTATGAATACAGAAGCCCCCCCCCCAAAGTGCCAAACAGGCACCTGATGGAGTGATCTGCTTCTTCACAAGCACAGCCCAGCCACTGACAAAACACTAATTAGCTCTTTGAGTACAAATAAGACAAAACGCCTAAATTTACAAGCTGATGTTCTACATAATGAGATTGAGATTCACAACCCTTAACCCCCAGCCATAAAAAAAACAACGTTAAATCGAGGAGCAGTATGGCTGGCCATTACGTGAAAGCTATACTCGCGGCCTTTGCTGTAAAAACCGCATTGCTCTGCAGCCCACTGTCAACACCTCCTGATTTGTGTCCTGTCCTGTGCGCGGCATCTCGGCACTCTCATTTCGCTTTGCTTAATTAGATCCTTCAGAATCCGTCTCCTCTCTCGCACCCTCCAGGCCCACGAGGGACTCATAAAATACCAGAAAAGGGCTGAGGTGCTGAGGCCATACTGTCCTCACTGTGCCTCTTGTTTTATATATAGGCATTATTAACACCTTTCTGTTGACTCTGCAATACTGACACGTGAGAACAGACAGAGCAGCCGCTCTGCTGCCCTTTAACCTGCTTTGAGATTCAAATTGAAGGTAGGCAAAGTCATAAATTCAATAAGGTTTTGCGCATGTGTGTGAAAGCAAATGATGGAGAAAAATGAAAGTCCATGAAGGAAACACTGTGACAAATTAAATGGAGGTACTGGAAACACTCTGTGCGGTAATCCTGATACACTGGGAGATAATCCACATTAGCTCACTTAGTATGGGCATTATGTATATTACTTGATTTGATTTGGCAAGTTTTCGAAGCTCTGCCTCTGTGGAAGCCGAAGTTTGCTCCTAATTAAATGTTTGTGTCTGAGGGCTGAAAATGCTAAGTAAAAAAAAACATTTAAGAAAAGGAAACATTAGGGGGAATTAATCAAATTTATTTCTACACAATGTTTCTTTTTTTTCTGTTAAGTAATCCATTTATTAAAAAGGCATTGATTTTATTTTCCTTTCTTATACACATTGTATATGTACAACAAATTTATCAGATTTATCTTTAGGGACTGAACACTTTAAAAAAAGTACGAAGGTCTCATTTAATTTGAGCAGACATAAGTCAGAAGACTTCGGCGTACTTGAGAAACAGTGTTGAACGGCATGAACTGAACACGAAGGACACAAAATGTTGAACTGAAGTGGGTTTTTGTGGATGATGGTATGAGGAAATGTGTTTTTGCAGCAGCACTCTCTGCACACTCGATCTGACCTTGTTTACCAAGTCTATATTATGGAGACACAACATCTCTGCAGGGCCCTGTGCAAGGACAGGCATGACAAAAGGTAGGGTAACACCTATTCAGTTGCCTCTCAATAACTGACACTTTGGGAAAAGTGTTGATTTTTTTTTTTTTTTTTAAAAAGCAAAAGAAAGAAGACCTCATCAGGGTCAAAGGGCCGCCTGCGAAATGGTCCAACTTCAAGTGCAGTGCAGAGATGGGATAGTTAATATTAACCTTAAGGCCAGTCAATTTAGGTTTACCCTGAGCTAGAGACACTGAACAACATCTTTAGAAGAAGCTGGAGAGATGAAGAAATTGTTATGAACTTAGCGAGTCATTTTTTGGAAAGTAAAGAAGAGGTCAGACTGAATTGTCACTGCCTTGCACACACAAAGTAATGACACCGTTCAGCCACTCAAAAAAAAATCCTTGGATTTATCTGAAAAGCACTCCTCAGCTAGAATTTGTCTGCCTTTATTATCATCATCAGCTCATTGATTGAACACCTGGACTCCAGCCTTCAGCGTGTCATAAGCACCTAAATCCTCAAGTCTAACTGGAGGGTTCTGACCCCTCTATTTGTTCTCTAACCTCAATTCATTTTAGCTTCAGTACCACCTGCATTTGTAATGTATTCAAACATCCAAATATATATTTCAGGTCTATAAAGCAACATTTGAAAACTGTATAGTTCTGATGATAAAATAGTTGTTTGTTGTATCACCACAAATGAATTCTTGCTCAATTCTCATGGTTACATTAATTTTTTAGCATTTTATTTTGTTATTTTAGTTGTTATGTTTCTATGGTCTCTGGTCATCACATCACTGTGAATTCCTTGCAATGTGGAGCCAGCTTAATCTTCCTAATTTAAAAAAATTTAAAACAGTGCAGTCTTTCTTAATATCATGCTTCCTGCTGAGCAGAGATGTGCCGGCAGAGGAGAGACCTAGAACCAGGTAGAAGTGTAGAACATTACTGAGCGCTGAGTGTATGCTGACCCCAGCCCAGCAGCCAGAGCCTGATCTTCAACAGGTAACAGAGGCAGTGATGAGCAGTCAGGCTTATAGCCTTGTATCTTCCATTTCTATCTGTGTATGTTCCTACTGTGGCTCTCACTTTGAAGTCTCTTTGGGCTGGTTTTTAACTTTGCATTTTGTTCTCGGTTTTGTGTTCATACAAAAACACTAAAAGAACGATGGTAAGTGTGTTCTCATTAGGATAGGGATTTGTGTCAGTGTGTGGGACTGTAGCCTCAGGTTTATATTTTAACAAAAACTTCTGTGACGATGCGTTTCAGGTCATTTCAGGGAGTAACGCAAAAGTAATGTAAGGAGTAACAAGTTACTTTCTTGGACAAGTAATTACATAACGTACCATATTACTTTTAAGGAAAGTAACGAGTAACGAGTAATGTGTAATACACAACACTGTTGCTGAGGCAAATGTTGCTGCACACAGTTTCTTCTTTTCTGCCTCATGAGAAAGTAACCATCTTCCTTTAAGGAGTGTAATGAATTCTGACCTGTTTCTGGTGAACTGCCCTTTGGGAGAATTAAGGAGCAAAACAACAAATCAATTACTGACTAATTATCCTGCACAAGTTGAAAATAACTAGAGAAACCCAGTTCTTTAGTTGTGCTCCTAGGCTCTCTTTAATTTTGAGTTTAACAACCTCATGGAGCAATCAATAAACACACACAAAAAAAAGGAAAAATCTGATAGGGTTCAGATCTTAGCATTGTCTGACTTTGGTGTCAGTGTGAGCCTTATGCAGTGTTGAGAATAATGCGAGCTACTTTATTTTTGGCAGTAATGGATACTGAACAAACAATGAGTTATTGCTCATCATATTGGCCTTGCATATCCATCTGGATGCAGGCTGTGAGTCACTCTTGACAGAATTCAGCATGTCAGCATGTGATATCCTACACTGCTCTTTCTTTTAGCAGCGAGCAGATCATCACCTTAAACATGCGGTACCAATCACAGGCACCAGCGTCAAAAACACAGCACGAGCAACTGAACTGCAAATACAATGAAAAAGACAAACTACAGCTCAGTATGACAGACTGCGCAGAGCTTCTCCAACACACCCCTTCAAAGTGCTACAACAAAAGTGACGTCTAATCTGTAGACACAAAGAGGTGGCAGTTTGTGACACAAAGAGGTAGTGGGACAGAGAGTACTTCCCCACTGTGGGGCACACTCAAGCAGGTTTTACCCACACGACTCACACTCAGATATTGTACCTAGGTTATGCATGGGATATTTTATTGAGAGAACTGAAATATACATTTAAATGTGACGTAAATGTTATTTTCTTCAGATTGTAATTGGCTTACATGGCGTAATTGGTAAATAAATATCTAGTAACTACAGCTAACACTGATTCTAATACTAATTCAGAGTGTTTTGCACAACAGTGTTAATTTTGTATGTCTCCAAAATTATTTTAAGATAGTAATCCAAGACAGTTGGTGGATAAATAAAGAAGTTCTCATGATCCACTCCATCTTTTAAAAAAATGTAAAAGTAATAAAAGTCACCTACTTGGAACCACTGATTCTTCACAGCTATGTATGGTCCAATGTCGTGTATGGTGCAGACAATCTCCAACACACTGGCTAGAAGACACAGGTTTGGAACTATGGATGTACTGCAGGATGATGAAAATATCATGGAAAGCGAAGAAGACAAAGAAGTCCTGGAAATGATCAAAATGAGGGAACACCTCGTAAAGATCACTGAAGTTAAGAAGCTAAAGTATTTCAGCCACACCATGCATTTAACCCACTCCAAAGAACACTGATGGAGGGAAAAGTCTCTACCCAGAGGAAGACTGAGGACAGTCTGAAGTGGTAACAGCAAAATGTGGACAGGAATGACTTACTCTGAGGAAGCCCATGCAGCTCAAGACAGAAGCAGATGGAGAACCATTGCATCCAACCCTCATTAAGAGGATGGAACCTCGTGAAGTGGTGAAGGTGAAGAATTAGAACTTCCAGGCCGTCAAGTGCTGGTGTAGAAAAGTCAGTGAACAAGTGTGGGAAGTTCAATGGGTCTAGTTTGAACAGTCTGCGTCTAGTGAACATCCTAGGTCACACTGTTCACAAGTTACGTTTACACGTCCCTGACCTTGACCTTCAGGTCAAAGTCACCAAGATTCGAAGGTGTCTGAGATTTTGAATACATGCATCTATGGTGTGAATTTGAACATCCTAGGTGTGATTGTTCTGGAGTTATGGCTCCAAAGGGAAGTCAATCTCCATTGACTCTCAGGTTAAAATGGCCACTTTACAGCATTAAAAAGCAGGACAAAATACAGTTTGAGCCTCTATGGATAGTCCCCCCTTCCTAACAACTCTGAGAGGGACTACTTTTTTCTTTTATAACTCTTCCACCTGAATATTTGGTGTAGGGGTGTGCCTGCACTGATTGCCAATCAGTGTCTGGTAGGCCTTCTTTCTTTGAGTCATTGGACGGGACTTCTTCAATTGTGCGTGAGTGTATGTGTGTGTGTGTGTGTGTGTGTGCGTGCGTGCGTGCAATACGTGCATGCACTCTTTTAGCCTTTTGAAGTATTTTTAATAGCTTATCTGATTAATATTATGTCTTACTGCATGCAGACTGTCCACAAGTCTGTGCCTCAGTTTTGAAATTCTAGTATTTTATTAATCCTTCAATTATTAAAGCACTATTTAGCCGATATGTGTGTCTCTCTCTTCTGGCTTCAAAAAACAACATGGCGGCGTCGGTGGCAGCGGCCAAAACACTTACACTGAAGCTTCAAAATGTGGAGTCCAAAACCAATGGGTGACTTCACAGTGGCTCCGTCCATCTTTCATACTCTCTATTACTGTGATACATCGTGCAGATCTGAGAGACACATCTGAGAACAGATAAAACCTGCAGAGCTGAGACTTAATTTTGAAGATTTTTATTTTTATTCTTTTGGATCTTACTGGTATAGAAAAGAAATCAATGTAGAGAGAGATCTTAAATTGAGGATGAAGGCCATTTCAGTTGAATTTAAGAAGTATGGAGAAATGGCCAAAATCTTATTCCGACAGTAAATTGAGCCCAATTTTCCAGAAGAGTCTGGGCAAAGAGGATATTTTTTATTTCTCTTTCATCTAGGTTGGCCCTGAGGTTTTGCTCGGGCAAAAAAAAAAAAACTATACTGCCATCAAATTGATTTACTACATATATACAAACAGATTCCAGACACTGTTTGATTTAATTTTTGCTTGATTTAATCTTCACCTTTGATGCACTTCATCACGGTCTGACTATCCGATGACACCGAGACCCATCACTATGGTAGCAGAAGATCTTCAGTGGTTTTTCCACATCTGCCTCTTTCACCTGAGCAGTTCCATGCTGGTTATGGGAGTTTTGCCACAGGGTCACTACAGCACAATATTTCAGAGATCAGTGTCTTTGTACCAGAACTTGCCAATTTATTATCAAATGTAAGGCCCTGTGATGCCCATCACCTGCATTTAACATGTATTTACAAGTCTTACTCTTTTTCATGCTACAATTTTTATTATTAAAAGGTAAATATGAGAAAATAGATCAAGTTATTCAGATCACACTGTAGTGTTTAATGCTACAATGCGTGCTCCCACCCACACATACAGTAGATACGCAGCAGCACCTTCCATGAATTATAGTCTAAAGTGCCATAAAATCTGATAAAATTGCATCTATCCATTGGTGTTCTTCCCAAGGGCAAAAGAACATTCATAACAAAATTAGGACTGATCTGCTACATCATAATTCATGCGGACCACTGCTGGACAACAACCTGGTCACGTGACACTATCTGCGACAAGCCACAACAGGCACAGAACACAAAGGGGGCGATGAACTGAGGACGGGGTTTGGACTGTGCACTGCAGCACCAATACTTTAGGTGGGGGTCACAAAATAAACAAAGCATAAAAAGGGTGAAGAAGAAATCGAGCTGTTAAGAATGAAAATTGTCAGAGGAAAATGGGGGAAATAACATGAAAGCACAACAACAGGATAAAGTATATTCTTTCTTTTTTTTAATCTCCCCACCCCACAAATGCACCAATCATGCCTCAGCAAAGCTTTTTTCCTCTAAAATCCAAGGCCAAAGTCCAAGTAATCTCAAATACACAAGAAACTAAAAGGACTTAAGGTCTGTCATTAATGGGATCAATTGCTGTGTTAGGGTTTAAGAAATGTCCTTGATGCTGCTTGCTGTGCCATTACTGTTAGTCTGAGCCCTGGTCACCTCTTTGCACATCAGCCTTGATGCTCATCTTTTCTGGGTGTCTTCATCCTGCACTCTCTTCTGAGGAGGTCATGTAGGATTTTAGACTCGATCTCTGAGGGTCCCACGTCACCTAACTCTGTTTATTTCCTGCTGTAAAGCAGTATCCTATAAGTACAAGAAGAAGCTACTTCTTTCAGCTGCTCTCTTATTCACAACAGTGGGTAGCTCGGTGTGTTTGATTTGGCAGATTTCTGTCTCCTCTCGGGATCAAACCAAGGATCATCAGGCAAATGTGTAAACCACTACACTATGGAAGCCACTGCAATATCCTATGAGTAAATAAAGTTTGTATGTTTGTGTGTGTTGTGTGTGTGTGTGTTGTGTGTGTGTGTGTGGTGTGTGTGTGGGGGGGGGGGGGGGGGGGGGGGGGGGGGGGGGGGGGGGGGGGGGGGGGGGGGGGGGGGGGGGGGGGGGGGGGGGGGGGGCATTGGCTTGATAGGCACATTCCCATTCCTGGTGTTTGGGTGTTTGTCTCACACTGAGAAATGTAGCTCACAAATGTAAAACTACCTCATTATGTAGGGAAATTGTTCACAGAGCTTTCAGTGGAAGGTGCCACATCACAGACATTACGCCTTTCCACTAACACCAGATGTTAATGTGTTTATTATCCATCACTGCAGAAAATAAATGACAAATAAAATTGTTCTGTGATTCTTTGTTGGGTTTTTTTTTTCGCCTGTCTGACCTTATCGATAATTTGAGGCAGACCTGCAGGTATGTAAACAAGTAGATGGAGGCTTTGATAAAGGAAACCTGTTGGGAGGATGGACAACTTCCCTTCCTAATGGAAGATCTCATACAGGGACAAACCAATAATAAGACATCACACAGACTTAATCGACTGACAGCAATGACACACAATGAGAGTGTTCCTACTAAGAGGCTGAGGCTGACCTTATACTCAAAAAGAAAGCAGCACAACAGTTTCATCTGCACATGCGGCAGCAAAGTATTATGGATGCCATCTTTTTCAGCATCCATTTTCATCTGTAAGAGATTTACAATGTTACCACATCTCTTCATTTTAATTTTCCAACAATATCTTCTTACAAATTGACTTCTGGGATTCTGCAGTTTATTAAGTACATAAAATTAAAGGAATTATATATACATATATGCGTGTGTGTCCCCAGACACACACACACACACACACACACACACACACACACACACACACACACACACACACACACACACAGGTATTGTATATACACTGTGATTCGGTGCCCTTGCTCGAATTAACTGTTTTAGTTACAACATCACCAACATGGTTAATTTTTAGCACTGACCTACACAAAAGCTCCTGGTGTAGAATCCAATATAAAAATACCAGTTTCAGTTTGGGGTTCATTTCACCCACTTCATCCTGCATCTGCTTCAAAAGTCCAACACTTTTCCCTCTTAGACTATCGGTTGGAACACCTGCCAGTTTGTCCCATTTCAGCACAAGCCTGTCCAAATATGCAGTCACCTCTGTGAACAAATCACTCCCTTTGTTATTTTTGCTGTTTGTTGCCCAAATATCCTTACCAACACTTTTAACACACGGAGAAATGAAAAACTTAACAGCCCTGCCATGCCTGGCTGTACTTGCTGAGCTATGACTGGACAGTTGCTGTTTGTAGGAGAAGTTCAGTGGATCTAAAGCTCAACAAAAGCAGAAAGCATTAACTGAATTTACTCTGTGCACATTATGCCATCTAACATGAATCTAATAGAAATGGCATTTTCTTTCTTTTCCAGAGAGAAAAATTTGACATTTACTACAGAAGATCACATGTCCGCTCACACACGAGCTACACTGTTAAACATGTGACAACATCACGGCCTAGCTGGATAGAGAGCCTTCTCCATTGCAGCTGGATCAATAGAGCAGCCTACTGCTTTGCATCAGGGCATGAAGGACTGACAGGTCTTCCATTCTCAAGGCTGACACACCACCTGAAGTGCAGAACCTAATCTCATTTTCACCCCCCACTCATTCTATCATTCACAGCTCCACCTCTGTCATACTCATTCTCTTCCATTCATATCATTTTTCATTATCACCGCCGTCATCCATCAAGTAGCTTCACTCTCCCACACACAATATTCAAAGCAGTGAACAGTATTGACATTTTCTGTTCTTTAAAACAATCTGCCCCTCTGGCTGCATGTATTTTTCATTGACCAAAGATCAACTTCAAATGGCATCTCCTCTGTCATTCATTTCTAAATGTTAATAATGGAAGAGTCACTTCATCAATTTATCATTTTTCATCTCCTATTTTGAGGACTTCAAAGTATTCTTATTTATCTGCTCCCTGTGTCCTCATTTTTTGACTTCACTGTTCTCCAAGGAACTAATTTAAAATGCAAAAGCAGACCGAAAGGTGACAGAAAGAAAAGTATTGAATTAGGCTGTACGGTGCCACGGGGCACTTATAACCTTTTTCCAGTGCTTTTCCTTTATCTACACTGTTAACAACTCATCTTCTTTTTCTGCTCTTGACTTTATCTTTCCCCCTCGTTCTAAGCAAGCACCGTGACTGGTTTCTCTACAGGTCTTTATCGCCTAGAGGGTGAGCAGACCATTACCGACCCCACTAGGGACAGCTCTTGCACACCGGGTAGAAACGAAGAGTGTAAGGGAGTAGGAGGCCAGATGAGGACTGATGTTCAAGCGCAAATAAATGAATTACAACTGCTATTGTCAAAGTAGCTAGTGCCTTCCAGCATCTGAGAAAGATAAGGCCACGTCAGCAAGTGTTGTTGTCTTCCTTCCAAGGAGAGAGGCGGCTGGCGCTGACCTTTTGAATTGTCCTCCAGGCAGTTCAGGATCAACTGCCAGATTTGGCCAGAAGAGAAGCAGCTGAGTGGACATGAAAAAAAAAAGAGGAGGGAAGAAAGATTTTCACTTCCTGACTGTCTGTTTCTGTTTATCATTAGAACTCCAAAAAGGCTCTACCTGTCTGTTCAGACAAATAAAACTGCAGTCAGTAAACACAGGACTATATTTAACACATGATTACAGAAGCAGTCACATGGGGTCCACATATTTAAGCTTCCCCTTCAATTTGCAGAAAAGCTACTGTACACATAAATTGTACCTTTAATTAAACTGGACATGGTTAAGAATACCACTAGGTACAAAAGTACCCAACTCTTATGTCGGGACTAAACGGAGCACTTGAGGGAAATCAGAAAGCCATAGCTCAAGTCTTTTTACTGATTATTTCCTCTTATGTGCTTAAAGGTCTGTTAATCAGAAAAATCTCCCACTGCAATCCTGTGTATTCTTAGCACTACATGACTGACCATCCATGGAGCAGGCTAATCATACCAAGCCCTAGTAAGGAAAAAGCACTCCATAAGTAACAGTAGAACAACATGAACACAGAAATTATTCAGCATTAACAAAAACACTTTGTGCGCATGTACGAGTGACTCTTTTGCACATTCTGACCACAGCATGACACACACAGAGGGATGTCATCAGCAGCCCTGAACAAACTAAAACGCAGTCTTTCACTTGGCCAAATCCTGACCTATCGTATATCAGACACTTGGTAACTCATTAACAGAGATTAGTTTGGCTTTAAAAGCAAAAGAAAAAAAATGCTAATTATACTTTTAATGCATACTGCTCTGTTAAAATGTAATGGATTCTTAAAACTTAGACAGTGATGAACTCTAACTGTGTGAATGAGAAGTGATTTTTTTTTAGGCAGCTCCAAAGCAAAGTAACACTGTGCAGCAGATAACAGGCCATACACACTTGTGATATTTTGGTTTAAATGAACAACAATTGGACACTTTTAAATCACTTTTTTTCATACTTCATTGTTCCCTCCTTGTTCACAAGTCTGTGCTACCTGCAGTGTCCACGTATAGCTGCCAGCTTTTTGTTACAACAGTGTGCTTAGCAACTGTGTGTGTGTGGTGTGTGTGTGTGTGTGTGTGTGTGTGTGTGTGTGTGTGTGTGTACGCACATGAGACAATGAGGATAAGATCTCCACTGGGGTTCCAAAGGTCGGTCAGAGGTGCAATTAACCATGGAATCAGGCTATAACCTCTATTGCTAAAAGACAAACTAGATAACCAAGTGGCCCTGATTAATTTTGTCTCCATTCAATCTGTAAAATGTCTATGAGCCCTGCATCACTTTCAGCAGCATGGCTAAAGAGCAATCCCACACTACTTTTCTACAAAATGAACATGTCATAGTGTCCACCAGACCAGCGCGAAACAGCATTTAGTAGGTCGGTGGGGTTTTTTTTTTGTAATTATACATAAAGATATTTAATAACCACTGTGATTTTTTTTTTAATTCTCACTGTGTTCTTCCATCACAGTAATCACCTGCAAATGCATTTCTTGTCTACATCTGTTTCACTCTACTACAATCCACAGCCAAAGGATGCATCAAGGTTCACATTTGGGAGTGTGGATCTGACAACAGCTGTGATATGCCAGGCTGATCACCCTCATCTTCCTCTGTAGCATACTGGAGGCCAAGAAGCTGTGAAAAGCCACAGTCTGGGCATGTGGCATAAGAAGCTGAGACTTTCTTGCCATCTTTCTCAGTTGTGGCTCAGGGGTGCTGCAGAAATCCATAACCCTCACCCCCTGGCACTTAGCAGCACTTTATCAGCCAGTCGTCACCCGCAAAGAACACATCGCACGGCCCTGAAAGACATGGTTTGTCCCTATGGTATTATTTAAAAAGCTTTCATAACAAATACAGTATTGATAACTGTGGTGCCTCTTTAAATCACTATCCATTAAGATCATTGCAATAGGTGTGAATTCTTTTTTCCCATTAGGTAAAAAAAAAAAATAAACACACAAATTAAAATGCTCAGATATAGTGATAGCCTCTTAAGACCTAACACAGTATCTAGGCAACCTTAATAGTTAATTACAGATGCAGTGGCTGCTTGACATTTACATAAAAATTTGATTTTCGGAATTAAACTTGTATGGTGTAGAGAACTCTTCTGGATTCTTCAACCCAAGCACAGGGACTAGGGAATATATTTATGCAAAAAAATACATAATAAACAATAATTATTAAATGTTTGAGCTAGTATCCATAAATCAGCCTTTTCATAATATCTAATTATGTGCACCTAACAACTGAGCATATGTTCAAATGTAACTCAGGTGCAGCGCTCGAACAATAATAGCTTGAGAATATCCACATATGGCTCCGCTTCACTGTCCTACATTTAATGCCAAGGGTATTCACACATTCCTTTCTAAAGCCTGCCCATTTGGTTCCACTGCAGCAACCAGGCCTTAAGGGCTTCATGCCTATTAGTGGCTCCCCTTAGCAACACTGCCTCGACAACACATCCATCCCATTATGACTAAAGGAGGGCCAGAATATTGACACTGCAACGTACTGTTCCAGTTTCTCTTGAGGTATTTTATAAAAACAATAGCACCAAATATTGATATTATTAGGGCAAGAAGGAGCCCCACACAGATTATGGTACTTCATGATTACTTGTGGTGATGCCGATCAAATATTGAGGGTAAAGTGAGCAGTAGTTAACTAACTTGCAGTGAAAAAGAAATTGTGGATGGCTGGGGGGGGGGACAATCAGAGAGCTAATTATTTGGCACATGAATAAAATTCAATAACACGCACACACACACATACACTGACAGCACAATGTAAGGATTATTAATTACAGGATTCGTAGTGTTTGCCTCTTTGGGGGTATTATTCTGTAATAATGTATTGTTTATTTGCATTTTGCATCAAGGATCTCTGTACCATGACATTATCACCATCATGAGGGTTGTATTGTGACATGTGATTCCCACCTCTAATCTCAACAGTTCCAGGTTACACTGAACTGAATTGCCAAAATTAGCATAGGTTTGGTGCTCTGTGTATATATATCCATATAACCATTTTTCTCTAAACCTACTTAATCTTAGTCTTGACTGTCAATATCCAAAGAGGAAAAAAATAGGCATAAATTACTGGAAGTCCACTAATTCATTTCCTTTAGGTTAAATTTAACACAAAGGCTAAATTTAACATTGCTCCAGTGGAAAGCCCAGCTGTGTTTTCCTTTTTTCTGGACCTGTCTAATATAATTTATAGCACTAAAACACTGAAAGGATTCAATTTGTAGAGTTAATTTTTTTTCCCAATGATGAGACTGTGACTCAGGAGCTGATGAGACCTGTGGCAGAATTTTCCCCAGAAGAGAAGCATAGCTGTTTTGTGTCTTTGATATTCAGAGAAAGGAAGACAATGCAGTGACGGACTAATGTTTTGGATTAGATTTTCATTAGCTCCTCGTTATCAATGATTGAGCCCATTAACATGTCAGCATGGTAACATGCCCCTGTGGTAAAATCAGAGGTTTCTAGGGACAAAGGGCGCAGACACATAATAAATAGGCACCGTGGTTTGGTCATCTGTCTGGATGTAAAGCTAATGAGCTAGTCAAGAAAGCAAATCAGTGGCAGCTGACAAATGCTCACATGATAAGAAGTAATTTTCAAAGTACTTCTGGGGCAATTATGTATAGAAAAACACAGTAGTTTTACTACATACACTTGAAAGATATTTTTGTTGCTTTTGTCGGGGGTTTTTTTTGAAGCTCCACTGAAAGTCGGCTTTGTTGAGATTTAATTGTTTTGCTCCAGGCTCGCTATATCCCAAGGTGTTGGAGTCAACAGTGATAAATTGGCACATCAAAACACTGAAACAAAAACATCCTCATACACAACCTCCTCTTTTTCCTCTCTTCCATCGTCTTCATGCACGCATGCAAGCACGTTTGCACGTATATGCAACTGAATCTTGAAATTCGTGTCACAGTGATGTAAACACGTGCGGTTTTAAATGGCCTCCGGCATGCTTTTTAGTAATTACTCCACTTGTTTTAAAAGAGCCTTCACCATTGTCACCAGACACATTGCCCAGCAATACCATTCATCCCGTAACACTCAAGTCCCAATAAACCCTGTCAGGGCTCCCTTACTGGATGTCAACACATTTAAAGTGCTTCAGCAATGACAGAGCTTCTTCCTGGCTCTGCAGATTTGTAGTGCGGCGGCCCATTGCTAGTTCCGCTGACACTGTGTTGCATTCGTATATTTGCACTGACTGAATGACCAGTGTGAACAACAGCATTGCCATGTGGCAGCATGGCACTGCGCAGAAAGAGGGATTGCGTCCACTACATGGCAGAAGGGCTTCAGCGGCTGATGGATGGACAGTTGCCAGGTTCAGCCCAAGATGAGGCCACAGTCTAGTGCCAGAGAGATAAATCTCAGGCAGACACTGATAGGCCGCAAAGTCATCATAATGACAGGCAGACTGGAGCCAAAGGCAGGCGGCTGCAGTGCCGCCCATCCCGGAGGTGTAATGTGCTTGTGATTAACTGTCAATCCCTCCTGTTTGGTGGACAGACGTTAAAGCACAGTAAGAAGCACTCATCATTGTGACAGCTACTGTAGCTCTGACCTTGGGCTTTACCAAGAAGGCTGCACACATTTCCTTAGAAATTTCCATAAATGTAAACAATTTATGGAAATTTACAAAGCAATTAAGAACAGGTCTCTTTTTTTTAATTAAGGCCCATATACTCCATTGACACAAATATTTTCTATGGTACAAGAAAAATACTGTTGTTAATAATGAAACTTATTGATAACGCAATTAACTGCTTCAGTTTCATGTTAGTGTTGGCTTCCTAATTAGCTTTCAATCCATCTAAATGTCAGGCAAGTTTTTTAGAAAACTGAAAATTCTACAGTTGCATGAAAATTAGAAGTGATTCCCTAAAGGATTACAGAAGAACGGGGTGCAACACAGAAAATGTGAAAGACTGTAAAGGAACCAGATTTACACCTATAGGACAGTAGTTCTGAAGCAGAAGCTCAAATTCTTTTTTCTTTTCTTTTTTTTTTTTACAACAAGTAATAATTTAAGGGCAAAAAAAAAAAAAAAAAAAGATCCAATTTGAATCTTGAACATCAGCGTGATACCGTCAGAAAAACTCTTGATTGCTTAGCCACAGAGCCGCTACTATAGAGTGGAACCTAAAAAGAAATCAGTACGTCAGGGCTTACTGTGATTCAAACAAAACATGTTTTTCTTACCAAAGTGTCTGCTGTCAAAAAGGTCTATTTCTCAGTGAGTTTTTTCTCAAACATCAATTCAGCGTAGCTCTTTCAGTCACAGAGTTACATATCTTATTGTCAAAGTTAGTCTTAATAATCCACAGTCTGCACTGACAGCTGCTTTCTGCTACTGAGGTGAGGCTTAGAAAAAAAATCTACCCAGCGTGCTGTATCTGAAAACAAACATTTTCACTGCTGTCCACAGCAAATGTAGCTACATTCATGAGCCGTGGACATTCAGTTCATGGCTTTTCTACCACATCAAAGCTGTAAGTGTGATCAGTGCTTCTTAAGGTCTCACAACACTTTTAAATGCTGTCATAAACTGTGTTACTTAATTTCACTAGAAAAACTATAACATGTGCAGTGGAAATTGGTTCTTTGCCAGTTACAAAGAGTGAAATGGAGCCAGATATATTAAATCCATATATCTCTGGATCTTTGCAAATATGTGCATGGCTAGATACCACTGAGGGTAAATCATATATTTGTCTTGTAATATAAGTAAGTTTGTAGTGCTAGTGCAATACTGGCATGTGCTGTACTGGTGTTTTTGTTACTGTTTCATGAAAATGAAAAACACATATTTAAAGTTATTAATGAACTCTTTTTTCCCCTGTGATGTGTTTTATCTGCTGTAAAAAATAAATAAATAAATAAAAAATAAGTGCATTTTAGTTTAAATTTTATTCATGTACACGGGGAAATGTGGCTGACCCATCACCACTAGGCACCATTAGTCCTCATATCTGACTCATCTTTAGAGTAGGATGGCAATCCTGGGAGAACATCCCAGAAAAACGCTCAGGTATATTAAACAGCTGCACTCACCGTAACCGTAACCATCGGTGCTGCCAGTTACCAGCTATGGAGCGCAAGTACGTAAATATGTTTCTGCATATTCACAGAATGCGAAATTCAATAATCATACAATATTCTCTTATTTATGTTTTATGCAAATGAATGATTGCAGCAAAGTGCCATAAGCACTGTTGGGACTGTAGTCATCATCTGATGAGAAATGCCTGTTGTTTGAAAACAAACACCTGCTGTGTGTCGAGATGGCCGCGTGGCAAATGTAACGGTATATTATGGAAGCTGTGAATAACTGCAAAACTACGTTTAAAGCAACAGATGCCGAAATCACTGTGCGGGGCCCTTCAGCGTGGAGTTGGAAGGTTCTCCCCGTGTGCCTTCTGTGTCTGCGTGGGTTCTCTCCGAGTTCTTCAGCTCCCTCCCTCAGCCCAAAGTCATGTTTGTTACATTAACTGGCGATTTGAAATTGGCCATAGGTTTCAATGTGAGAGTGAATGGTTGTCTGTGTATCTATGTTAGCCCTAGGAGACCTGTCCAGGGTGTATCCTGCCTTTTGCTTTATGCCAGTTGGGACAGGTTCCAGCAGCCCAGCGACCCTGAATTGGATTAACTGTTAAGAAAATGGTTGGATGAGTACCAATAATAGCCAATCCATGATATTTTTGGCAGCTTTCTTTTGTAACACTATGAATGTAAGCAGCCATCACTATTTTCTGCTGCTGAAGAATCACATTCATCCAGAACACACCCCATTTGATTTTCTACCATAAAAGTGGTTTCTGTTTTCCAAAGCTTGGCAGAAAGTATGCTTTCTTCCTCTGTTTTGTTTAACCTCCCATCGATTACTATATCTGGCTGGCTGAGAGCAGAGTGATTTTTTTTTTCTCTGCCCTCTTTGTGGCGCCTCTCTGTGGTGTGACATCCTTGTCCTGACAACAACACTAGGAGAGGAGAGCAAAACCCTAAGAAAAAAAAAAAAAGACAGAAATGCAGCAAGGCAGCACAGCCGCACACTTTGAGTCTTTGTTTTCAGCACACTGCCTTGGGTATGCAACTATGCACAGTAAAATACAATGAAGAGTGATTAAAACAGACACAGGAAAAACAAATTTAGACTCAGTATTCCTCATGACTTTTTCCTTCCTTTGCTGCATGCAGTGATGTATTTGTGCTCTTCTGCGATCACTTTTGTTATAATCTGCTACTGGCATTAAATTCTGCTTCTTTCTTGTCTATCTGTGTACATTAAGGTGACCAGATGATGAGTTAAAACACGGTTCAGTACTGGGATGTCTGCCCTCCAGCAAAGTGGTGTCCTCTCAGACTAGAAGCTAGGCTGAATATATACAGTGAAAGCATTTTTTATTTACTTAATCTACATTTTGATGATACAGTTTGTCCTTCCACATGAGATTTAGAGAAATAAGAAAACAATTACTTCTGAACAGCACGTTGCATTTCTCTTGTACCGTTTTCTGCTGCCAGCAAGTCACGAGGGAATTAATGCGCACAAGGTTTGCAAATTTACAGAAAGCTAAAGTAGCGATCTTCAGTGTTTCTGCAAAGCACTGTCATTTTTACAAAGCTCACTTTAAAATAATCAATAAAACAAAGCACACAAAAGCTTTTCCTTCCCCAAAACTCGCCTAGTTTTTTTTTTTTTTAAATCTCGACGGACAACTCAGACTCCACTTCACCTCCTTGTCTGTCGGGTCTTTTATCTGCACCTCTTGCTTAAAAAGGATCAGAAACTGTCAACTGCCAAACTCTGAAGAGCTGCAGCATGGCCATTAGGCAACCACGGAGACTGCTGTGCTCGCTTTCAGAGGGTTTGCAATAGAGCTCTAAAAAGCTCTGCCAAGCCTGAGCCTAGGGGAGCTCCTGCAAGCTCAAGGCCCTATTTCTGCTTCTACATCCAGACTGCACTCATCAGCCAATCTGTCTGCCAATCAACAATAGAGCCAGATGGACAGAGACTGAAGGATCCACCGGCTGGCTCTACTGTATAGGCAGCCAAGGAGTATAGTGCTCAGAAGTAACTTTGTTAAGTCATGAGGACATTGGTTTCACAGTATAAACAGGTGCATGGGCACCTGGTACCCAAAGAATGTTTTTAACCTCTGTTTGTCCAGCTGGTGTTTACTGAGCATGCACATGCTTTTTTAGAGACAGCTTGCACATATGTGCTTCTTTACTGCCATATCATGATCCTTATTCACACCTGTGGACTGCCAAACACACAGTCCACAGTGGACCAAAGTGTGCAGGTGTTCTTCGTCCAGATTTCCTAAACCAATCAGTGGACTTCCCTGTAATGAGATCACCAGGACGCCGATCAAACTACACACTGCATCCAATTAATTCTGACCACACTAGAGGAAAAAAGCTGCTATACTAAAAGCTGTATGCCACCATTGTATCATGTGGAAATATGTGCATCTTTTTTACGCATGAATCTAATTTAACATTCGAAATGTGCCATACGTGGGGAATTAAATTAAATGTCATATGAGAACAGCTCAGGTGAAGTGTTTAATGAAAAGGTACAATTATTCACTCAAGACTCTGCGAAATAGAGTCTAAGATTAGAAACCTGAAAAGTGTTACTCCACATCATAAATGACTTCAAAATTACTTCAAATATCTAATAATTTCATTATCTTTAGTGGTCTTAAATGCACCAAATTCATATGTGTTTAAATGTCTTCACCTCAGTGCACATTGTGCTGTGACTACACAATATCACAATTCTCTCAGTTAAACACCTTTTTCCCTGATTTTACCACTGATAATTCAGGATGCACGGTCCCATTTTTCCATACACTGGTTAGTGCTCCTTCAGCTAAATTCAGCTTTTTTTTTTTCTCTTGACTTTAGAGTCAAAAAAATCGCACTAGTCCCAAAGTAGATGGCTTACTTAATAGCCAAAACAAAGCTTATCAGCCATCTGCTTGCATTGCATTTAAAAGTCCCAGAGGTCTTATGAGACCAAATGCCAAGCATGTTAGGAGCAAAGAGGGCAGACTGTACATTTCCGCGTGGTGCAGTGACCTGTTGAGCCTCACAGGGCGCGAACTTCATGAGAGGAATTCAAGCAGAACCACAAGGGGTGGGGAAGGTGGGGCCCGAAAGCCAGCGGCATTTGTGTAGACAAGCCTTTGAAGTGTGGATGGGGCTAAACCTTTATGCTTAATACGTCACAGGGAGGATTTAAAGCGGCTCCCTGTCTATGTAAACAAGCATGAATGGTCCACGTGTCCATTCACATACACATTTATGAAAAAACTATATCTCTGGATAGGATTTTTTAAGCACACACTCATAAACACAGGAAGCAGGCACACATTTGTACAGTACCAACACGTCTGCTTATATGAGGGAGCTGATTTAAGCCTTTCCTTATTCGCCTTGTCTTTGAAGTGCTCCTATTCGTAGCGTAAGGAGTCGACCCATTAAAGCCCGCAGAAACAGGATTAGTCTAGCCCCGCTTCCTAATTAATTGCTGGGATGTTTGGCTAATAAATCTTGGTTATCTGGCCCTCTAATCGCAGCAGAAGATAGCAGGACTCTGACCCAGCCGCTGGAATGTTTAACAGTCTGTGCTTTCTGTAATCAAGCTCAGAGAAATGTGGAGGGAATATCTGCTTTATTTTGCTCTTCTCCTAATTCAATTAAAAAAAAGATAGGCCACTGCATTGCGGAAATTGTTGTGCATCATTAGATTAGTCACTAATTGGCTAGCAGTTCTCTGCAGCAAGTTCTGCTGTGTGTGTGTTTTTAAGAACTTTTCTTCACACGGGGTAAGAAAGAATGTAAAAAAAAAAAAAAAACAAAGTTAGGGATTGTTTGACTGCACCTGAAATTCAACTGAGGTAGACAGTCCCAGTACACATACTAGGGTACAGTAGATGGAGTGTCTTGAGACTGACATGTTAGCAGGCATCTGAATAGAAAACAAAGGACGCCCTCACACCCAGAGGAATACAAAGCCACAGCAATGAGCACATGCTGGGAAGGCAGTAGCTGGTGTTCGACTGCCCGCCCTTTCCATAGACTGCTTGCCCTCTCCAGAGAATTGGAGCCGAGATCTTAGTCTAGCCGCCAGTCTGTTGCAACATGTCTGAGCACGAGGGCATTTGTACTGCACCAACCAGGGCTCAGAAACAGAACTGCAATGTCATCTCATTCTCAATAATATGATATAGTAGAGAGTGAAATAAAACTCAGTGTTAGATGGGATAAAATACTTTTTGAGGGGGAAAGGGGCAGAAAGTGAACAAATGAGTGAGCCATAAGCTGAGATGCAGGTGCAAATGTGCAGCTCAAGACTCAGTGAAATGGAAAACGTGTGTGTGTGAGGACTTTGGTTACTCGTGTTGTGAGGACAGAAGTCTGCTTAGATAGTCGCATCATAGGGACA